>NW_027551735.1:0-13086 GCF_051989575.1 Stigmatopora nigra | reverse complement strand
ACCAAGAAGGAGCTTCAGTCCGTTCTACGGAAACGCCTGGATCGACAAGGCTACTTGCATCGAGTCCTCGAGGATATCAAGCAACTACAATCGGAGCACGACAAGGTCGTCAAGAAAGTGGCATTCTTGGAGAAAAAGTCTAAAAATCCACCAAGTAAAGGGAAAAAGGCTTCCACAGGGGCAACTACAGAGGCGCGGGACGTGCCACCGGGAGAAGTTGCAATCAAAGGAGCGTTCAAGGGGGAAAAGAACAATCGAGTGAAGAGGATGTTTAGGGGGCTAGGGAAAATGACAGCACCTCTGTCACCACATCAAGCAAGATAAAGTAAACCACTTACCCAAGTCCTGCCAACTCCTGTCCTAGGTTTTCGCCCGCTACGAAATTTGAATATTTGGCCGGGGTAATCATTGGCAACAGAAAAGCCAGCGTGAGTCACTATGCCAACAATCTAATACTAAACATATAATGATCTAATCAGATGCGTATATTTTGTATAGCCATGTTGAGCTTGGTGTGACATTCTACTGACCTATACAGCCGACTCGACTCACTACGCTCGTCCAACTTCCCACTCATTGAACCTCCACAAGTGGAGAAATACCAAGAGATCGCTGGTGGCCTACATGTAGGACTGAGTGCAGAGTCTTCGACACTTGAGGCATTGCTACGAAAGATATCTCGGGGATTTTGCAGTCAAGCTCCGACGCAGAGCCGCTCTTTCCTCCAGGGCAGCCAGGGCAGCGAAAATCATGGGCAAATTCATACGAGACAAAAAGGGGGACATTGTCGCCGTGGGAGGGTCGCCCGTACTTGAGAAGGTGCTGCAAAAGAAGCCACGGAATTGCGAAAAGTGTGGGCTTTGATAGATGGATCAAGGGGGATAAATTGTTCATCTTTCAAGGCAACACCTGGCTCTGTCCCGACTGCGCTCTCGCCCGTGGCCTGCCATTGTCCTGCTATCATCGAAATCACTTCGCCACGGCAGAGAATCCGATTGTGGAAGTCGAAGAAGGAAAGAATTGTTATGCCCAGAGCTCCATTGCCGACCTATTTTCCTGCATGTGCTTTTTTTAAAGACGCGGAAGTGTCTAATTTGTCGAAACGACCAACACAGTCCAAGATGGACAGGACTGTACGTTGCGCAATAATCAAAGGTCCAAATCAACAGATGATCAACAAGGGATGGAAGAGACCAAGGTCTAAACTCTCTCGTCAAGGCAGGACTACCAGAGCCATCTCAGGTGGTGAAACCCCCCACTTCAAACTGTTCGTACAAACGGGGATAGGTTCCTACCCAGATCATAATTCAAACTTCTAGCTACTACTCACTGTCTCAATGGTACTCAAGGGCAAAGCAAATGCGAAACTGTTCTTCCTCCTCATCATCGGAGCTGATTCTCTACTCCAATACAATACCCTGGTAGGCGACCTCTGACAAAATCATGCGCTCGTCAATTGACTAATTTGACTAGTATTCTGGCGTGACTGAAGCAATCCCATCTCGAAGTTGGATTTTTGCGGAAAGCTGGCGTTGCGCGCCAGTCGAGGTGCTTTTAGTTAGAAACAAGACAGAACTGGCGTCACGCTTCCTAGTCGGTCGCTCGGGCCTCTTTTGTAGTCACAAGGCAAAGGGCACCAACTACTACAATCACCATGCCTCCAAGCATAACAGGAGAGTCGTACAGCGTTGAGAAGGAGAATCAGGATCTCAGGAGCCAGATTCTTCTTTTGAAAGAGCAGAATGAGTCGCTTCGGGAGGAGAAGAAGTTCCATGAAGTCAAAGTAGGCGAATTGATGGAAATCGTGGTCCTCAAGAAGGATGCTGTTCACGAGAAACTCATGGAAAAGTCGCTTCGTACCGCCGAGCTGGCGACAGAGATTGATCGGATGCGTATGCAACTGAAAGAAGCCTCCGCTCACATTCAACGATTGACCGAGCAAAAGGAATCGAATCGGCGAACCTTGTTGGACATGGCCGGAGTGGTTCGTGCCTTGCAGTCCGTCAAGGTGGACTATAACATCGATCAAGGACAGGACAACTACCACGTGAGTCAAGAAGTTTCCATGCGAAACGTAAAGAAGAAGGTTGAAGCCATCATGAAGGATCGTCAATCGTTGGTTCGCCGCTGCAAGGAATTGGAAAATTTGAACTTGGAAAAGCAAGAAAAGATTGGAGCTCTGGAAGCTCAATTCCATCTATTGAACAGGAGCAACATGGGTCAGAATTCGAGCAGTGTGGCATCCTCTGGAGATAAGTCGATCACAGAGCAGGAAAGTATCACACCCGACTCGGATTCCAGTGCCGTCAGTGACAAGCAAGCTACCGTCATGTATAAAACGGGCACAGGTGACACCGAATCCGCCACTACCCAACCGACCGAGTCCGAGGAATCCATCTTGTCGATGCAAATCGAGGAAGCTTCGGGAACAATAGAGAGCTTGAAGCAACAATTGACGGATTCAAATAACCGATACGATCGGTTCAAAGAACTCTGCAAGACAGCATTCTCCCGTATGTCCGAAGTCGAAACTGAGCTGCAATATGCCAAGAGAGAGTTGGAAACGGCCAAGACGAAAAACGAGGAGTATCGAGAGAACTTGAAAGATGTCATTGGACAGTACAAACAATTGCACACGGAACATGAAGAAGATCAAATTACCATGAAAGGCTTGTCCAAAACGCTGGAGAGCCTACATGGAGAGAAATTGATTCACGAAGCTAGGGCAGCTGAGGTCCTGATGGAAGATGGAATGGTAGAGAATGTAGACGATCTGATTGATGCCTACAAGAAAGCGGGAAGAAAGATTGCGTTGCTGGAACAAAAGCTTCAAACGGCAGAGCAGAAGGTAGAGACCGCGGAGAAGCGTCAGAAGAGTAGCGACCGTACCTTGAGAGACGCTATCGCTACCTACAAGACTCTTGAAGTGGAAAAGGATGCCTTATCAACAACAGTGCGAGAGATTGAGCATGAGCTAGCACGTACCAAGAAGGAGTCACAGCGACACAAGGTAGAGGCGAAGCAAACTCGCCGGCGGCTAACTTCCTACATGAATGGCAAGAACCTGCCACAGGAAATCTCCCTAACAAACCAACAAGAGCCAATCGCTTACGATAACAAACGAGAAGTTTTGCTCGTTGAAATTTCAGCTACAGGGAAAGCCTGGTCGCGACGTTTCGGGCTAGCCCACAAGTTGATTCGACACGGTGTCGAAACATCGAGTATCACTAATGACATCACTTCATCCCACCCGCGGCTTCTCCTGAACCAATGAAAGAAAGTGTCTACCCAACGTATCTCCAAGGCTGGAAAGTTTATGTAGTTTAAAGCATGTAATGCGCATAGAAAATGTGGATTAATCTGGAAACTACTGTTCTGGCTAGTTCTGGACTAATAATAGCTAATGCTACGTCTGACGTCAAAGATGGATTTCAAAACTGCGCGTTGAGACGTGCAGAGAGTCAATATTTTCTTTAGTCATGAAGGATATATAACAACGACATCCACCTTGACCTCACAACCTTTATCGTTGCTGGCCATGACCACTACATTGACAGTCCCACCATGCCGAGCCTTACCATGAAACCATGTCCCACCGAGGACAGTATGGAAATATTGGCGACGGAGCTTGTGGCCTCGCAGAGAGAAGTGGAAGAATTGAGAGAGCAATTGTTCCGCAAAGAGTTGCAGGTTCGACAGAAGCAGGAAGAGCTCAACTTTCATGTCATCAAGGTGGAGGAGCTGACCCAATTGCTCCAAACGAAGAATCTTGGTCCTAATTCTATAACAACACTCCTCGCTGACCAGTCGACAGAGAAGTCTGAGCTGGTTGTTCAAGTCCAAGAGCTCCGCAAGCATCTAAATGACGCGTACGACAAGAGTGAGGGAACCACAGAACAACTGCGAAAAGCTAAGCAAAACGAAGATATTTTGTCGTTGGAGAATTCCATGTTTCGACAACAATTTGCAAAAGTCAAGGAAATTGTTGAAAGCGTCGACTCCTTGACGTTGGATGATGCAACGAATGGGACTGGTTTGGATCTCCTACCTGTCGAGAATTTCACCCTGGAACTTCTAGGCCGTATCCATTGCAAGATACTTGCGCTCGAGACGGACCGACAGGTTCACATTCGACAGAACGAGCATCTTACTTTGCAGCTGGAGTCTATGAAGGGAGAAACGAAGCTCGATCTATCCTCGAATTTGGTTCCAGAAGCAGCTGATATTCCAGAGACTCCCATCACTCCGAAAACCCCAACACAAATGGCACAGACTACCCCCAGCATTGAAACTGAACTCCGAGACTCGCATCCAGGGTGTCGAGAAGTGCTAGTATCCACTGGTATTGCTCAGACTCTGTCTGGCCTGACAGAAGAACAAGGCTGCAACCAAACTCCCATCGAAAGTAAGCCTCTATCTCCTCCCGAGACAGAAGACGATCCACTTCAGCAGAAGTTTATCAAGATGCAAGAAAAAGGTCGCCAACTCGAAAGTGAACTCGAGGCCTCGAAAAGTATCATTTCTAAGATGGAAGAGGCTATGGACATCTTGGAATCACAAGGAACCAAAGCGAGAAAAAAGGTAGCACTGCGGGATCGTATGCTCAAAGATCTTATCCAGCAGTTCAAAGATCTCCAGGCGACTCATGCCGAAGCACTGGAAAAAGCGGCTGAATTGAAGAAAAGAGATAAGAAAAGTCAGAGTTCACCACAGAAGCATGTTTCCTTTGGGGAGGAAGCTGTTCCGGAGGACTCGACGGCGTCGACCACCAGCTTGACTTCATGTGAGGAGCAACTTGACGGCATGGGAAGCCAGACAAGTAGGGGGTCGCCACGGAATCGAAGGGGAGAGGAGGACTTACAACCAATAAATAGTACTAGCCAGAAGACCTACCAAAACCTCGAGGAGGAGCTGGTCAAAACCAAAGAAACTTTGAGGAATTTGCAATCGTTGAAAACCGATCTCGAGCAACAGTTGGCCGAGACCTTGTCGCTCTGTGACGACTTCAATGATGAGAACCAATCCCTTCGGAACAAAGTACAGTCCATCGAACGAGAATTGAAACTCGCCAACAAGAAACTGCAAGCGAACCGGGAAGAGTCGCAACGCGCAGTTCACAAGATGCAGCGACCCGACTTGTTTATTCGTTGCCAAAAACTGGAAAAGGAGCTAGGCCAAGCCAAATCCGAACTAACGAAACGGGAACGACTACTGAAACGGCTCAAACAAGACATCAGTCGAAGTCAGGAAGACTCACGAGCTGTTCGAAAACGAATGACGGGGTCACATTTCCAGTACCGATCTGTGCTTCAAAACTATGAGAGTTCGAAAGAGGCCAACGCCGCCCTGGAGAAGGAACTGAAGCAAGCGCAGCGACGCATCGAGGTCCTATTGAAGAGGGACAAGAGTCTCTACGACTCGTTCAAGGAAGAAGAATCAAACAAAAAGCGAGTTGAATGTGAACGACAAAAACTCTTGCTGGAGAACAGCCACCTGAAAGAGCACGTGGATGCTCTTCTTGTGCTGGCATCTAGGAGCATTATTGGAGTAGATTGTTGAGGCCTTCCTCGAGTTTGCTCGTTAAGGGTAATTTTTAGAAAAGAATGCTGTTTTAGAACTTTGCTGTCTTTTTCTACTAGAGTTAGGGGGCGTCAGTCTAGCGAGATAGACAACGCCTGTGCTTGTGAGTCGAATGTACTTCACAGGCTAATTTCAACAATCACGGTTTTTGGCGGTTTGAACATCCTCTAAGTACTTTGTTCGAAACTGCCGGATGAGGCGTTGAAAGCCCTCGTTGTCTTCAACCCTGCATAGTGATCATCCCTAGCTGAACCACAATCTTGTCTGAAAACGTCGCCAAAGCACATTTATCTCTCACAAACGCTGGGTGACAGGGTCTATGATCTTTGGAAGACCATGGCGCCATCTGTGATCCAAATCAACAAGAACATTGATCCACCTTCCCCTCTATGGGATGGGCAGCCGGAGACAAGGGAGGGGAAACAGGGAGCCGGTACGAACGTTGTACCTTCCGCTGCGGAAGGAAAGTACCAACCTCGCTCGGTGCGATATCTTCGCAAAGGAGGTGCCCCCCCAATCCAAGAGCTTCACAAACTGAAAAGCAGATATGAGAAAGCCAATCAGCGCATGGAACGTATGCAGAAGGAAAATAGCGATAACAAGAAAATGATGCTGGACTTGAGTTCTGTTGTCCGCGCTCTGCAAGACATTTCCGTGGACTATGATAAATGCGAAGACTCTTCCGACTCGTTGGACAATGTGAAGAGAAAAGTACAAGCGATCGACAAGCAGCTGAACAACTTTACTTCTTTGTGCGATAATCTGGAGAAAGAGAAAGAGCTTCAGAACATGACGATTAAGGCTCAAGAGACTCAAATTCTTGGTCTCGGTGAACACATATCAACGCTTCGGGATAGTTTGTTCCAAACTCGAAAGGAGTTAGATGATGAGAGATCGCTATCCCAGGCCCCAACAAAGTCTGTAGAAGATGAAGTAACAATTCGTGAACAAAGAAAGCGGATCCGAGCATTGGAGAATCAGATAAGTCTGCTACAAGATGATCAGAATAACGAGATCGAGGAGCAAATCACCACCATCGAGAAGTCCAATGCCTCCAAGTACGCCGAGATCCAGGCATTACAAGTGAAACTTGAGGTATTGAAGACTGCTGAGAAGACCTACATTACGGAAGGAGGAAACGAGGCACGAAAGGCAATCGATGCCGTCGTCAACTCGTTTTCCAATATTTCTGGATACATTCAAACGAAGGTGAAAGACCTGCCTAGTGTGGAAATACCAAAGATGGAAATGCCCAAAATGGAAATGCCCAAAGTCGACTTTTCGCAAATTGAAATGCCGCAGCTAGAGTGTGGGGTTCCTCCCATGGAATGCGAAATTCCAACCTTGGAATGTGGTGTCAATGACTTCAATGAGTTTGTCAAGAGGCACAATCCTCTCATGACGATCGAAGAAGGAAATCATTCGGATCGAACTTCGACCACAGGAAGTGTCGAAGTCATTGCTAAAGCGGAAGGTGGTGTAGACATCCAAGAGAGGGATGGCTCGGAGAGCGAAGAAACTTCATTTGTCTCATCCGACTACTCGGGCAAGTCGCCCGACCCTACCTGCACGCTTGATGGTCAGTCGGTGGAACTTCTGGAGGATGCTACCAGCCCAGGAACAAACACGACATCCTCGTCGTCCACGGAAGTCGTTAGTGCAGACAATTTCAAAAAGATGCAGGCTAAACTTGATACCATGGGATCCAAGTACGACAAACTTCTGCCTGCTGACAAGGAGGCTTTGGAAGAAGATTCTCAATCTGGTTGGCAGCATCGACATAATCGCGCCATTGCAGCTCTCTTGTATCTAGAAAAGGAGAACCTTTCTTTGCGAGAAAAGAGTCAAGATGATGCTAGAGCATCGGAAGAGCTGTCCAAGAGTTTGGTAGCACACAAGGAGATGCTGGGAACCTCCACAGCCAAATACCAAAAACTTCAAGGACAGCATAATCGCACTCTACAGACCTTGAAAGAAGAACGTGATAGGATGTCTCGCATGATTGAAGAATATGAAAAGGTGGCTGATCGTGACGAACAAGCCGAGGCGTATGTCAAGCTTCAAAAGTTGCACCACATGGTTGTCCTCAAATTGGCCGATCTAGGAGAAGAGCATGCAACTTGTCAGCAGCAACGCGACGAAGTCATTGCGACACTAAAGGTGTTGGCACCTAAAGCCGTGGAACTGGAGGAGAAATTGAAGCTGCGCAGTACGGAGCTCGAGAACAAAAACGAAGCTTACTATGCAGTCAAGACGGATCAAGAAGAGCTGGCGGAGAGAATGGAGACTCTGTGCGATCAATACGAGGATCTGAAAGAACAGTATTCGACGACTGTCAAGGAGAATGAGGAGCTCAGGCACGGAGGCTACAAATACGACGAATTGAAACAAGAACACGATGAGAATCTTCTTCTATTGAGGGAGTTGGAGGCCGAGGCTTCAAGGAACGAGGACAACTTGAAAGAGGAGAATGCCGACGCACTTGCCAAACTGGAAGTACTCGCCGAATCGAATCGAGAACTTGAGATGGTGCAGGAAAAATACAATGCCAGTGAGGCCAAGATTACCCTCATGGAGCGGGAGATGGAAACGCTAAAGCTCCAGGCAGAGCGAGCCATCAAGGACAAAAAGGATCGAGAAAAGCACTTGAAGGACATGCTGTTCCACTACAAGACACTCAAGCGAGAATATGAGGAAACTGATTTGCAGCTAGATCGTGTGAAGGCCCTCGTCTTTGATCCCAGTGATTCTGTAGTCGTACAAGGAATCGAAACGGCGGAATCTGATGGCAGTGGAATTCTCAGTGCCCGCAGCATGGAAGACTCCCGCGTTTCCGTCTTGAAGGAACAGCTTCTTGCGGCCGACAAAAAGATCTATGCGCTTCAAAATCAACGAGATACGGCCCTGTCTCAAGTGAAGGAAGCGGATCAGGCCGTGCGAGCAACCAAGGAAGAGGCAGCTGCCGCACTTGAAGCCAAGACCTCTCGAGAACAAGACCTCAAGACCGTCCTCCAACAATACAAGCAAATGCAAGAAAAATATGAAGCTGCTGCTGTTCGTGTTGTGGCACTAGAAGTGGCAGTTACCGAAGCTTACGACGCGAAGGGGAAGCCAGTCCCAGAGACTGAGGCTCCACCCCCGTCTTCGGAAACCCCGCCTGTGACCGAGTCTGTGGAAGCTGAGGCAAGCGCTTCAGACAAGAGCGACTCGAATGAGGAAGCCGAGAGACAAGTGCCCGAAGATTCTGCGTCTACAGAAGATATTCCAGCTGCTTCGGAAGAACAAGAAATTCCAAATCTCCCCATGGATGACAAGAACCAGCCATTTGACGAGTCAATAGACGAAGCCGAACGCGAGGAGGAAGAAGAAGAAGAAGACTTTGACGAACAAGACAGCGTGGCCCAATTGATGAGTGAAATGACCAAAATCAAGACCAAAAACACTTCCTCCCAAGCTGCCATCACCAAGACTGCTGCCTCCGACGTTTGCTCGGTGCTGAACATTACGACGTCCTTGTCCTTCGACACAACTCGATCGGGAGGGACCGGGGCTCCGTCTGTTCTATCCTCGGAAGAAGAAACCAAGGAAGTTGAGGATACAATGGACCCTAGTTCGATGGACTGGAAAGACAAGAAGATTGTGCAAGTCATGAAGGATCTGCACAGCGCTCAAGTGAAGATGCAGAATCTCGATTCACTACACAAGCAAGCCTTGAGCAACCTCGACGCCATGGAACGCAAACTCTTGATAGCTCAACGCGAAGCCAAGGACGCCAAGAGCCGTCGTTTGAATCGCGAAGAAAACTTGCGTGATGTCATTGCCCAACTGAAGCGCTTGGAACGCGATCACGAGCAAGTCTTGGAAACGGTGGATGCGCTCCAGGAGCAATTGAATCGAGCCCGTACCGAAGTCAAGGTTCGAAAGGAAGAGGCCAAGACGGCGCGAGAACGTGTTTCTGGTATTCATCATCGCTTCCGCAAGCTCCAAACCGCCCACGAGCAAGCAATGGCCAAAGTCCAGCAACAAAAGAGAGAAATCGATGGCTATCGATTGGATGCATCGATGGTGGACAACGCCGACAGCGTGCGCAGGTTTCGCATTGAAATGATGCAAGAACGAGTCAACTTGCTGAAGGAGAACGAAACCATGAAGGCCAAGGTCAAATCTTTGAATGAATCGGTCAAGGCGCACGAAGCTTTGAAAGTGAAGTTGCAAGCCTTGACTGGCACAATGACAGCTGGAACGGCAAAGCAATAGAGCAAGAGAGCATATGGCGACCTGAGAAACTTTTTCTTTCATACATTTTGGATAAACTAGGAGTGACTATGTCCCCATATCTGTAGTAGTGTAAAGCTTATCCTAGTAGAGTTTAACGCATGGTACGATGCGACCATTCCTAGCACGAGCAGTTAGTCATTGAAGTAGGGATTGGGATTGTTGGGATCTTCATAGTAAATATCATCGTCATCGTCATCACTCTCTTGCATATAACCGGCAGAATGTTGCAGAAACTGTCGCATTCCATAGGGTCCGTTGGGACTGGGCCCGGCCATGTGCGCATGCGGTTGTTGGGGTCGCGAGCTGGAGGCTGCCGCTCCTTGGTGCTGCGAGTTGCTTCCGCTGTTGTTACTACTCTTCCCACTACTGTAATAGGTCGATGAACATCGCACAATCGCCTTTCCCACTCGTCCAATCCAATCGTCCTTTTCTTGTTCGCTATCGGCATAGAGCAAGTAGGTAATTTCGGGCGTGGAAATTTCGAAACTGTGGCGTTTCTGGGACTTGAGATCGGCCGACTTGACGGTGGTGCAATGGGCCAAATCGATCATGCCGTGCGGCACGGAAAAGTCGGATTTGCAAAAGAAGAGTTTGGAACCTTTGAGGAGGCAATATCGTCGTCTCCAGTCCTGCCATGGAAGAGGGAAAGAGGGAAAGTGGGAACGATAGAGGCAAAGAAGCACAGCAAACGCGCGAGGGTGAGTGCACGGTTCGGAATGCGACAACGAAGAAAGGCCCCCGAACCAGGCAACGAGTCCAAAGACAAGGGATCCTCAAGAGCCATATCGAAAGCACCTCAACGGTCGATGCCAAAGACCTTCGTCGAACCAAAGCACTCGTTTCGTCGCGCTCCAGGGTTCCACACACACACACACACACCTTCATCCACATGCTCTGTTTCGTCAACCATCCGTGATACTCCGGATTGTCTGTATCATAAATCACATTTGTGTTGGGGTCCACATAGGGAGGACGCGAAAGATGGGCGCGAAAGGGAGTGGGTGCTGCGGCTGCCGCCATGGTTGGGATTCGTGCGGGAGAGATGGGTGTTGTTCGGATTGCCACCTTGCCGCAAAAAAAGGTGTCCGATTCCCATCGTTCGTAACTTTAACAGCCTACATCACTCTCTAGTAACTGTTCGAATTTTAACAGTGCAATGGAATGCACAAGCACAACCCACGGTGCAACGGTCCCCAGCGCACGGGACTGCGACGCGCCTTCGACTCGGTTGACCCTACTAGGCGGGAGGGAACGTCAACGAGAATGTTCACAAAGGGTTGGAGAGCGCAGAGCGAAGAACGCTAGCCGCGGAAGAACTACGATGGTATGGGAATGTCGGCAGCCGTGAGTATTGATCGACTGTTATGATCGCGTTTGTGTCGTGTGCGGCGAGTTGCGACCATACAAAATATAGACAAAGACTACACGGGTGCTAGATAGAAAGTCTAAGAATGTAGTTTCTCTTGGATAACGCCCTTGATATATGTCGATCCTGCGCACCCTTTGTACATATTTTGAGGCGGCTTGTGGAAATATCAACGGCTGGTCAAAATGTCTGCCACCTCTCTTCATCCAATTCCCAAACCTTATATGTCGTCTTCACTTCCCAACGAGGTTGATTCTGTTGTTGTTTTTGTTTTTGTTGTTGTTGTTCTTGCTGTTGTTGTTGGCACTGTTGTCATGGATGTCGATGGTGGATCCGACAAGAAGCGAGAGGTAAACGTCCCATCAAAATCAATCCGACAAGAATCATTTTCTCCAAATTGATACCGATGCTGCGACACAAATTGGTAGATTGCTTCTCGCATCCATTCCGGAGTGACTTTTCCAATAGTTCCAATCCATTGCAGGAGCGGTGCATCCAATTTGCAACAAATACGAGTCACCGCGTCGCTACTAAAATAGGCGTCGTTCGCGGTCATGAGCACGATGCTACTGCGATCGTTCGGCGAGCGTCCCGCCCTCAACAATAAGGATTGGGCCGTTTGCGACTGCAAAGAACAATACCGAAAGTAGGCCTTGGCGTCTTGGTCCATGGCAAAATTGACTCCGCCATTGCACAAGTTGCAAACGCCGTCAAACAAAATGACGGGCCGGCTATCTTCCACGAAAACTTGCTTGGCGATCCACTGCCAATTGGAGAGGTCTTCGAGTGGTTCTGAAGTAGAATCTATCGAGTTCGAAGTATCCTGGGATGAGGTTTGTGATTTTGGCTGTGACAGGAGCGTCGTGCTGTCGTTTTCCTCCTCTCGAGAATTGTCGGGAGCCGCATTCATCGAAGTTGCCAACTGCAATAATCCATTGGACGTAGGTATCCTTGTGATGTGCTCTGATTCCAAGTGTAGGAGCCTTGATGAGCAAAAAGAGTAGGAGTTTGCAGGAGGAGACCGAGAGAACGTTGTTGGAAAGGCATCAACCGAAACGCTTCTCGACACGAACTCAAAGGAAACAGTGGCGAACCCCAAGAATCGAACGAAGGAAGGGACACCCATGAGCCTTCCAAGTTTGTCCCTTCCACACCACAAACCCGCACAACAAAGATCAAGCCTTGTAGCGACTTCTCTCTAGTTCGTACTCGCAAGGGTGAGAGTCTCCCAATAGAGCTCGTTTTTGGCTCGTCGTTTGCAATCGCAGAAGGGTGCTGGGGCAAAAGTCGGGAAGGACCAGTTCGGGTTGCCTGGACTGTTAAATAACCGAGGGCCACATCATATATGTCCACCCTTTGGACAACGACGTCATCGTATCCACCTTGAGTCAAAGGAATCGAAAGATAGCCACTCACATAAAGCTCGCTTTCTAGCTAGCGGTAGTAGGGAAGTCGTAGGAGGGTTGGTTTGTGAAAATTAAGATCTTGGGTTATGACCGCTTACGTGCGATCTTCATACCTGATACTGCAACATCGGCCAAATGTGATGACAACTCGCAACCAGCTCCCTGAATGTTATGAATCATCTGCCCTTTTTCAGCAAGGATATTGATCGGTATTTTTGAATACTCACCAGTAGCTCCAATTCGTATGCTACGCCTTTTGCTTGCAACGGTTTTAGTTAGCGCTTGAATATTCTTTTCGGGCCGGCATTGCATTGGTCTCTCCATGAGAAAGGGGACCATTCTTGCTGGTAGATTTAAATTCTTGGACTCCATTCCTCGGTGGAAGTTTGGGAGGATTTCAATCTTTCGTCGACCCGATGAGCGTTCTCATCCAAAAATCTTGGCGTATTAGGAACA
>NW_027551734.1:5000-10000 GCF_051989575.1 Stigmatopora nigra | reverse complement strand
CTGCCAGGGGCAGCGGATTCAGCGCTGGGCTTTTCCCGCTTCGCTCGCCGCTACTAGGGGAATCCTAGTTAGTTTCTTTTCCTCCGCTTAGTAATATGCTTAAATTCAGCGGGTAGCCCCGTCTGATCTGAGGTCGGAACCATAAAAGCCGCGGTTCGATCGATTGAGATTCGGGGAGGAGATCCTTTTATTTCATTTTTTCGGTTATCGCCCTGCCGACGCGGGTGTCCGCGCACCACGCGCCGGCGCCTTCGGTCCGTGTTGTTTTTGCCTCGGATCCAGTCCATTTTGCGGAGGGACACTCACGGGTCGGTGGTTACTATCCAAATGACCGCCTCGTGACCGCGGACTGTGAGGTCTTTGTGGATCTCAACGACATGCCTCGCTCACATATGCATGTTCCCCGAAATCTCGCTCTCTCGACCACTTCTCTGTACGGGCATGGACGAGCCCCGTATCTGGCTTTACTTAGGGGGTCGGGGTGCGTGCTGGCATAACACTTTCCCCGATCTTGCATCCCCAGTCGCGGGCCACGCCGCGGAACGGTGCCGCCCCTCACCGCCGCGGTCGGGCCCGATTGAATGTCAGGCGACGCTCAGACAGACGTGGCCCCGGGAGGGACCCGGGGCCGCGAGTTGCGTTCAAAGTGTCGATGATCAATGTGTCCTGCAATTCACATTAATTCTCGCAGCTAGCTGCGTTCTTCATCGACGCACGAGCCGAGTGATCCACCGCTGAGAGTTGTCTACAGGTGCCTCCCGACATCTCCAGGCGGCCGCCCGGGTCAGCCCCCCGCTGCCCGGCCACCCATGTAGAGCAGTGATGCCCGGAGACACCTTTCAAGATCGCAACACCTGAGTTGGCAAAGCATCGGAAGGTCTATTGCTCCCAAGGCGGGCACGGTTTATCCACCCCTGATTTGGCTGAGTTAGGCGGTGGGGCCTAGGGTCGATCAAGAGCTCCCCCCATCCTAGGTTCATCCCGACTTGGGTAAAGTGGGGCCCAAGGGGTGAGCGTTGAGATGTCGCCGAAGGCCAGGTAATGGGACCGGTGATCCGGCGTAACTACTGTCCTCGGAGGAATGCGGTGACGTAGCACCGTGAGTCACCCGCGGCTCCTCAAGGAAGCGGCTCTGAGGCTTTTCCCACGGCTCCCGAACCCCAGAACACTCCGAGCGTAGCACAAGACCGGGCCGGGTGGCAACCCATATACCCCCGTTTTGTTGGCACGCGCCAGACGAGCAAAAGCGGAACCGGGTACCTTGTCCGTGGTGGTCGCCGTAATGGATCCGGGCTCGACCACCGTCCATCGAATCGATCTTCCCGAACCTTCATCGCATCAGAGACGGGCAACGTGCACCCCTTTACGTTGACTATAGCGGTTACAGTAAACTGTAACCATTCCGGCCTCGGCGGTGCGGGACCATTGTTTCTCGGGCCCCGACACGTCTATAAGTGCCATCTACATGAGCCTTCGAAAGTCCGGTCCGGGCGAGAGGGAGGGATTCGGCGCCCGACTACCCTAAGAGGCGGAACGCCGCTGCCGGAGACTAGCCCGGGGACGCACGCGCGGACTGCCATGCCCGTGCTCTTGCGCGTCAACCCAGAGAGAGAATCGACAGGGACGGATACCTCCGGGGCCGGCCCTAGGCCCAACCCCCTCTCGTTATGCCTCACGTCAATACGTGCGATCGCCCTGTACCTTGTCACGCGATCGATTCGGTTATTTGCCAACCTTCCTTCACTCCTTCCTTTCGTGGCAGGGAGACGTGCACAGTGCATCTACCGATAGCCGCAAGCAGCCCGGTGACACGACGAGAAAACTGTGGGAACGGCCGGCGGCACCTGCGTGCAACCGTAACAAACCGAGAAGAAGCACAGTTTCTCGTGACGGGGGTTTTTCGCAAAACAAAACAAAGAACTCCCGACACCTCCAGGCGATGACGTAACCCGTGAGTCACCCGCGGCTCCTCAAGGAAGCGGCTCTGAGGCTTTTCCCACGGGCCTGAACCACCCAGAGGCACCAAAGAGGTCGTAGAGATTGTGTACTCCATCCCCCTAGAATAGGCACTTATCTCACAAGCCCCGGCGATGCCAACCCGAACCAACAAGGAAAGTCAGGGCCCTTTTACGGCGCAACTTTTTGTGGCGCTCGATTTGTCAAGGCGGGGGTAAATCGAGTCTTTAAACCAGCGTACAACCACCAGAGGCCTTCATAGTGGCGTACAGGTACCGGGCACCTGACTCCCTTCTTATTACCGGAATAATCCCACACGGGAAGCTTTTTTGTCGCAGACTGTGGAGGGGTTCCCAACCTGGTCCCAACATGATCTGTTTTCATTTTCATTCACGCATCGGTTCTTTACGTGATTTCCAAGCATTTCATCTCGTAACACATGTCCACCATCATTAACACATGTCCGTTACCGTCACATCACATCTTGCCCTGTACTATCGGCTCTTTTCTGGCCCCTGTGGCTCCATATGTCCGGTGCTTCACCAAGTACCATGTCTCATTTTTGTTGTCCTCCAAGAATCGGCTTTGTCCCAAAGGCTATGGTATTTGGCATATCGTTATATTTCCTCCGGCAATGGCTCGGCTGGTGGTTAGGTTTCCATGTGTGCCCTCCGTCCACATGCGCCCTTTTTGGGAAAAAAAACCGGACTATGGCAGGTCTTTAGTTCAGGTTTGTATCCCACCCCGTGGCTTAGGGATTCTCGTCAACCATCGGTGTCATTTGGCAAAATTTTAGAACTCTCCATATTCGTCAGTATTGTCCTCATTTCCATCGATGAACTCATGGTCATTTCGTTTCCATTTTGTCCTCTTTTTGTCCTCCACATGAACTCGAATGGTGAAATCGTTGCCTTTTTCCCTTGAACTCTTTTTTCTCGCCCGAACCGACACGAGGGTTTTCATGCTTGGGTCGACGGTGCAGATCCCCACCGGGCGGATGCAGATAAGGTGACGATGGTCAGTCCTGACGCGGAGGGGCCTTGGACGAGTGGGGTCTACCACCCGCAGTACCTTAGCCTCCGGCCAATCACCGGTCGCACGCACCAGTCCTCACCGTTATCCAGCTTCGAACGCACTCTCTTCTCTCGGCGTCTCGCCGACCCAGCTATCCCAAACCGACGCGCGGTTGTGTGGAACGTGAACGAGACGACCGCTGAACAAACTCAGCCGGGCGGATGCAGAGACAGTGACGATGGTCAGTCCTGACGCGGAGGGGCCTTGGACGAGTGGGGTCTACCACCCGCAGTACCTTAGCCTCCGGCCAATCACCGGTCGCACGCACCGTGTCCTCACCGTTATCCGTGACCTCGAATGAGTCAGACGCATCGCTCTTGTTGTCACGGCTCTCCAATTGGCCAGAGCGAGACGAAACGCGCTCGCGGGGGACCGTCCGGTTGCAGTGACAGCACGATGGTCAGCCCTGACGCGGAGGGGCCTTGGACGAGTGGGGTCTACCACCCGCAGTACCTTAGCCTCCGGCCAATCGCCGATCGCACGCGCCAGAAACCTCTCCGTTGTTCAGTCCACGAGCTCGCACGAGCCATCCCTCCACACGACTATACCCTGCCGACAGAAGACACGGGCGAGACGACCGCCACATTACATACTAGGCCGAGGCGGATGCAGATAAAGTGACGATGGTCAGTCCTGACGCGGAGGGGCCTTGGACGAGTGGGGTCTACCACCCGCAGTACCTTAGCCTCCGGCCAATCACCGGTCGCACGCACTATGTCCTCACCGTTATCCCGGCTTTCGTTATGCTGCGCACGTTCAGTTCCACTGCCCCCGTTGTCTTTAGCGTGACGTGGTCATACGTGCCAAGCCGCACCCACGCGACCGAGGCGGATGCAGATAAAGTACGATGGTCAGTCCTGACGCGGAGGGGCCTTGGACGAGTGGGGTCTACCACCCGCAGTACCTTAGCCTCCGGCCAATCACCGGTCGCACGCACTATGTCCTCACCGTTATCCCGGCTTTGCAAGCACTATACCCTGGCCCGTCTTGTCGCACTGCTCTTTAAGAGAGCGAGACGACCGCACGGACCGTGACCGTCCGGTTGCAGTGACAGCGACGATGGTCAGCCCTGACGCGGAGGGGCCTTGGACGAGTGGGGTCCACCACCCGCAGTACCTTAGCCTCCGGCCAATCGCCGATCGCACGCGCCAGAAACCTCTCCGTTGTTCGGTACACGGCTCGAACAGCCGACCCTCACACTTTCACTATACCTCTTTGACCGAGAACGCCCACTCGCACGCACGAGCCCCGGAGCGGATGCAGTGACAGTGACGATGGTCAGCCCTGACGCGGAGGGGCCTTGGACGAGTGGGGTCCACCACCCGCAGTACCTTAGCCTCCGGTCAATCGCCGGTCGCACGCACCAGAAACCTCACCGTTATCGCCGGGAACACGGACGCGCGAGCCGTCCCCACGCGGTCGCCAATCGGGGTTTGCGCTGTGCCCTCTTCAGCACCCCGTGGCTTTCGAGTTCATTTCGAGTCACGGTGAACGCTGTGCCCCATCAGCGACCCGTACTCCTTTCATTTTTTTTCACCACCGGCGACCGCTGTGCCCCAGCAGCGGACCCGTAGAGTTCATTTCTCCGACGGCGACGCTGTTGCCCAAGCAGCGACCCGTAATTTCTTCCATCGGCGACGCTGTTGCCCAAGCAGCGACCCGTACCTAGGGGTGACCGCTGTGCCCCAGCAGCGGACCCCGTGACCATATTTTTGAGTTCATCCAACGGCGAAGCTGTTGCCCAAGCAGCGACCCGTATTTTCTCCAATGGTGAAGCTGTTGCCCAAGCAGCGACACCTCATTTCATTTCCACAACGGCGAAGCTGTTGCCCAAGCAGCGACCCGTGTATTTCATTTCTCCGACGGCGAAGCTGTTGCCCAAGCAGCGACCCGTCACTTGGATGAGTTCTTTCTTTTGACACCAGATTCATTCGTATTCAGCCAGGGGTTAATAAGGATTTTTACCATCA
>NW_027551733.1:7500-17199 GCF_051989575.1 Stigmatopora nigra | reverse complement strand
GTGACGGCCATCGCCGGCCTGGCCCTGACGCCCTTCACCTTTGGGGCCTCGCTCATCGCCACGGCCGAAGGGATCAGATCAGCTTCCGCCAGCATCTCGGACAACGTCAATGTCTTCTCCTCCCCCCGGCCGCCCCCCTTCTCCTCCCCCCGACCGCTGCCCCCCCCCCTCTCCCTCCTCTCCCCCCCTCTCCCTCCTCTTCCCCCCCTCTCCCTCCTCTCCCTCCTCTCCCCCCCCTCTCCCTCCTCTTCCCCCCATCTCCCCCCTCTTCTCCCCCCTCTCCCGCCTCTTCCCCCCCTCTCCCTCCTCTCCCCCCCTCTCCCTCCTCTTCCCCCCCTCTCCCTCCTCTCCCTCCTCTCCCCCCCCTCTCCCTCCTCTTCCCCCCCCCTCTCCCTCCTCTTCCCCCCCTCTCCCTCCTCTTCCCCCCCTCTCCCTCCTCTTCCCCCCTCTCCCTCTCTTCCCCTCCCTCTTCCCCTCCTCTTCTTCCTCTTCTTCTTCTTCTTGTTCCTCTTCTTCTTGTTCCTCTTCTTCTTGTTCCTCTTCTTCTTGTTCCTCTTCCTCTTGTTCTTCTTCCGCTTGTTCTACTTCCGCTTGTTCTTCTTCCTCTTGTTCTTCTTCCTCTTGTTCTTCTTCCTCTTGTTCTTCTTCTTCTTCTTCTTCCTCTTCTTCTTCTTCTTCTTCTTCTTCTTCTTCTTCCTCTTCTTCTTCTTCTTCTTCTTCTTCTTCTTCCTCTTCCTCTTCTTCCTCTTCTTCTTCCTCTTCTTCTTCCTCTTCTTCTTCTTCTTCTTCTTCCTCTTCTTCTTCTTCTTCTTCTTCTTCTTCTTCTTCTTCTTCTTCTTCTTCTTCTTCTTCTTCTTCTTCTTCTTCTTCTTTTTCTTCTTCCTCTTCTTCCTCTTCTTCTTATTCTTCTTCCTCTTCCTCTTCCTCTTCTTCTTCCTCTTCTTCTTCTTCTTCTTCTTCTTCTTCTTCTTCTTCTTCTTCTTCTTCTTCCTCTTCCTCTTCTTTCTCTCTCTTTTTTTCCCTTTCTCTCGCACTCGTTCTCGCGCTCGTTCTCGCGCTCGTTCTCGCGCTCGTTCTCGCGCTCGTTCTCGCGCTCGTTCTCGCTCTCAACCATAACTCTCGCGCCCGCCCGTTCGCTCTCGCGCCCGCCCGTTCGCTCTCGCGCCCGCCCGTTCGCTCTCGCACCCGCCCGTTCGCTCTCGCGGCCGCCCGTTCGCACTCGCGCCCGCTCGCTCTCGCGCCCGCCCGTTCGCGCTCGCTCGCTCTCGTTCGCGCTCGTTTGCTCTCGCGCTCTCTCTCTCTCTCTCTCTCTCTCTCTCTCGTTTGCTCCCGCGCTCTCTCTCTCTCGTTTGCTCCCACGCTCTCTCTCTCTCGTTTGCTCCCGCGCTCTCTCTCTCTCGTTTGCTCCCGCGCTCTCTCTCTCTCTCGTTTGCTCTCTTGCTCTCTTGCTCTCTCTCGCTCTCTCTCGCTCTCTCTCGCTCTCTCTCGCTCTCTCTCTCACTCTCTCTCGCTCTCTCTTGCTCTCTCTCACTCTCTCTCGCTCTCTCTCGCTCTCTCTCGCTCTCTCTCGCTCTCTCTCGCTCTCTCTCGCTCTCTCTCGCTCTCCCTCATTCGCCGCCTCTTTCCGTCCCGTCTCACTTACGCCCTTCCTTCCTTTCTTCTTCACAGAATACGGACAGTTTGATGGGGTGGTGGAATACAGTGAAACGTGAGTAATTGAAACTTAAATGTACAAGATGTTATTTTTTTCCATTTTGGAGCCAGCCAAGGCAAGATTAGAGTCGGTAATTGGCAGATGTTCAGTCCATTTTTAACCGAGAGGGCCGGCCTGCCGGTCTTGTCTGGGTCGTTTACCAGAAAGTCGGTCATTAAAAGGCTTTCGGTTTATATGTGATATATGGCACTTTTTTTCCCCATTTTGTCATCCAGAGTGGGACGAGTTGTTGTCAGACGAAAAATCTAAAGACCAGGACGATTCCCGGTAGGCGTGCCAGGAGGCCGTCTATCCGTCTGTTTTCCAGGAAAGTTGGAACCGACATCTCCCCCACTCCCCCCTCCCCACAGGTCCTTTGCCACTTTGGCCAACAAGGTGAACCGAGGCCTGCCTGTCTTCAACAAGGTATTCACCGGGCGTGCCGAGGTCCTCTGGCAGCACGTGGTTATGGTTGTTTGGGTTATGGTTTGGGTTATGGTTTGGGTTAGGGTTATTGTTAGGGGTTGGGGGTTATGGTTTGGGTTATGGTTATGGTTGGGGTTATGGCTATGGATGGGATTATGGTTTGGGTTAGGGTTCTTGTTAGGGGTTATGGTTTAGGTTAGGGTTATTGTTAGAGGTTGGGGTTATGGTTTGGGTTAGGGTTATTGTTAGGGATTAGGGGTTATGGTTTGGGTTATGGTTATGATTGGGGTTATGGTTTGGGTTAGGGTTATTGTTAGGGGTTGGGGTTATGGTTTGGTTGAGGGTTATTGTTAGGGGTTAGGGGTTATGTTTTGGGTTATGGTTATGGTTATGGTTTGGGTTATGGTTATGGTTGGGGTTATGGTTTAGGTTAGGGTTATTGTTAGGGGCTGGGGTTATGGTTTGGGTCAGGGTTATTGTTAGGGGTTAGGGGTTATGGTTTGGGTTATGGTTATGGTTTGGGTTAGGGTTATTGTTATGGTTTGGGTTAGGGTTATTGTTAGGGGTTTGGGTTATGGTTTGGGTTAGGGTTATTGTTAGGGGTTAGGGGTTATGGTTTGGGTTATGGTTATTGTTAGGGGTTGGGATTATGGTTTGGGTTAGGGTTATTGTTAGGGGTTATGGTTTGGGTTAGGGATATTGTTAGGGGTTAGGGTTTGGATTATGGTTGGGGTTATGGTTGGTGTTATGGTTGGGGTTATCAGTTAGGGTTATGGTTATGGTTGGGGATATGGTTGGAGTTATGGCTATGGTTGGGAAAATGGTTTTGGTTGGGGTTATGGTTATGGTTGGGAATCTGGTTATGGTTTGGGTTAGGGTTATGGTTTGTGTTAGGGTTATGGTTTGGGTTAGGGGTATTGTTTGGGTTATGGTTTGGGTTATGGTTATGGTTTGGGTTAGGGTTATTGTTAGGGGTTTGGGTTATGGTTTGGGTTAGGGTTATTGTTAGGGGTTAGGGGTTATGGTTTGGGTTATGGTTATTGTTAGGGGTTGGGATTATGGTTTGGGTTAGGATTATTGTTAGGGGTTATGGTTTGGGTTAGGGATATTGTTAGGGGTTAGGGGTTATGGTTTGGGTTATGGTTGGGGATATGGTTGGAGTTATGGCTATGGTTGGGAATATGGTTTTGGTTGGGGTTATGGTTATGGTTGGGAATCTGGTTATGGTTTGGGTTAGGGTTATGGTTTGTGTTAGGGTTATGGCTTGGGTTAGGGTTATTGTTTGGGTTATGGTTTGGGTTCGGGTTAGGGTTATGGTTTGGGTTAGGGTTTGGGTTATGGTTTGGGTTATGGTTTGGGTTATGGTTTGGGTTATGGTTTGGGTTATGGTTTGGGTTATGGTTTGGGTTATGGTTTGGGTTATGTTTGGGTTATGGTTTGGGTTATGGTTTGGGTTATGGTTTGGGTTATGGTTTGGGTTATGGTTTGGGTTATGGTTTGGGTTCTGGTTTGGGTTCTGGTTTGGGTTCTGGTTTGGGTTCTGGTTTGGGTTATGGTTTGGGTTATGGTTTGGGTTATGGTTTGGGTTATGGTTTGGGTTATGGTTTGGGTTATGGTTTGGGTTATGGTTTGGGTTATGGTTTGGGTTATGGTTTGGGTTATGGTTTGGGTTATGGTTTGGGTTATGGTTTGGGTTATGGTTTGGGTTATGGTTTGGGTTATGGTTTGGGTTATGGTTTGGGTTATGGTTTGGGTTATGGTTTGGGTTATGGTTTGGGTTATGGTTTGGGTTATGGTTTGGGTTATGGTTTGGGTTATGGTTTGGGTTATGGTTTGGGTTATGGTTTGGGTTATGGTTTGGGTTATGGTTTGGGTTATGGTTTGGGTTATGGTTTGGGTTATGGTTTGGGTTATGGTTTGGGTTATGGTTTGGGTTATGGTTTGGGTTAGGGTTTGGGTTAGGGTTAGGGTTAGGGTTATGGTTTGGGTTATGGTTTGGGTTATGGTTTGGGTTATGGTTTTGGGTTATGGTTTTGGGTTATGGTTTTGGGTTATGGTTTGGGTTATGGTTTGGGTTATGGTTTGGGTTATGGTTTGGGTTATGGTTTGGGTTATGGTTTGGGTTATGGTTTGGGTTATGGTTTGGGTTATGGTTTGGGTTATGGTTTGGGTTATGGTTTGGGTTATGGTTTGGGTTATGGTTTGGGTTATGGTTTGGGTTATGGTTTGGGTTATGGTTTGGGTTATGGTTTGGGTTATGGTTTGGGTTATGGTTTGGGTTATGGTTTGGGTTATGGTTTGGGTTATGGTTTGGGTTATGGTTTGGGTTATGGTTTGGGTTATGGATTGGGTTATGGATTGGGTTATGGTTTGGGTTATGGTTTGGGTTATGGTTTGGGTTATGGTTTGGGTTATGGTTTGGGTTATGGTTTGGGTTATGGTTTGGGTTATGGTTTGGGTTATGGTTTGGGTTATGGTTTGGGTTATGGTTTGGGTTATGGTTTGGGTTATGGTTTGGGTTATGGTTTGGGTTATGGTTTGGGTTATGGTTTGGGTTATGGTTTGGGTTATGGTTTGGGTTATGGTTTGGGTTATGGTTTGGGTTATGGTTTGGGTTATGGTTTGGGTTATGGTTTGGGTTATGGTTTGGGTTATGGTTTGGGTTATGGTTTGGGTTATGGTTTGGGTTATGGTTTGGGTTATGGTTTGGGTTATGGTTTGGGTTATGGTTTGGGTTATGGTTTGGGTTATGGTTTGGGTTATGGTTTGGGTTATGGTTTGGGTTATGGTTTGGGTTATGGTTTGGGTTATGGTTTGGGTTATGGTTTGGGTTATGGTTTGGGTTATGGTTTGGGTTATGGTTTGGGTTATGGTTTGGGTTATGGTTTGGGTTATGGTTTGGGTTATGGTTTGGGTTATGGTTTGGGTTATGGTTTGGGTTATGGTTTGGGTTATGGTTTGGGTTATGGTTTGGGTTATGGTTTGGGTTATGGTTTGGGTTATGGTTTGGGTTATGGTTTGGGTTATGGTTTGGGTTATGGTTTGGGTTATGGTTTGGGTTATGGTTTGGGTTATGGTTTGGGTTATGGTTTGGGTTATGGTTTGGGTTATGGTTTGGGTTATGGTTTGGGTTATGGTTTGGGTTATGGTTTGGGTTATGGTTTGGGTTATGGTTTGGGTTATGGTTTGGGTTATGGTTTGGGTTATGGTTTGGGTTATGGTTTGGGTTATGGTTTGGGTTATGGTTTGGGTTATGGTTTGGGTTATGGTTTGGGTTATGGTTTGGGTTATGGTTTGGGTTATGGTTTGGGTTATGGTTTGGGTTATGGTTTGGGTTATGGTTTGGGTTATGGTTTGGGTTATGGTTTGGGTTATGGTTTGGGTTATGGTTTGGGTTATGGTTTGGGTTATGGTTTGGGTTATGGTTTGGGTTATGGTTTGGGTTATGGTTTGGGTTATGGTTTGGGTTATGGTTTGGGTTATGGTTTGGGTTATGGTTTGGGTTATGGTTTGGGTTATGGTTTGGGTTATGGTTTGGGTTATGGTTTGGGTTATGGTTTGGGTTATGGTTTGGGTTATGGTTTGGGTTATGGTTTGGGTTATGGTTTGGGTTATGGTTTGGGTTATGGTTTGGGTTATGGTTTGGGTTATGGTTTGGGTTATGGTTTGGGTTATGGTTTGGGTTATGGTTTGGGTTATGGTTTGGGTTATGGTTTGGGTTATGGTTTGGGTTATGGTTTGGGTTATGGTTTGGGTTATGGTTTGGGTTATGGTTTGGGTTATGGTTTGGGTTATGGTTTGGGTTATGGTTTGGGTTATGGTTTGGGTTATGGTTTGGGTTATGGTTTGGGTTATGGTTTGGGTTATGGTTTGGGTTATGGTTTGGGTTATGGTTTGGGTTATGGTTTGGGTTATGGTTTGGGTTATGGTTTGGGTTATGGTTTGGGTTATGGTTTGGGTTATGGTTTGGGTTATGGTTTGGGTTATGGTTTGGGTTATGGTTTGGGTTATGGTTTGGGTTATGGTTTGGGTTATGGTTTGGGTTATGGTTTGGGTTATGGTTTGGGTTATGGTTTGGGTTATGGTTATGGTTTAGGTTAGGGTTATTGTTAGGGGTTGGGGTTATGGTTTGGGCTAGGGTTATTGTAAGGGATTAGGGGTTATGGTTTGGGTTATGGTTATGATTGGTGTTATGGTTTGGGTTAGGGTTATTGTTAGGGGTTTGGGTTATGGTTTGGTTGAGGGTTATTGTTAGGGGTTAGGGGTTATGTTTTGGGTTATGGTTATGGTTTGGGTTATGGTTATGGTTGGGGTTATGGTTTAGGTTAGGGTTATTGTTAGGGGTTGGGGTTATGGTTTGGGTTAGGGTTATTGTTAGGGGTTATGGTTTGGGTTATGGTTATGGTTGGTGTTACGGCTGGCAGCCTGGACACACACTATGTAGGAGGTGTGTGCTTTCCTTTCTTTACCGGTATCTGCCACTGTGGCTCCACCCCTGTGACAGAGCCCTGCCCAGGCCAACACGGCTGTAATTAATTCCCCAATCATCCCTCCTGCCCTTATTTAAAGCCTTTTCAGTTGTCAGTTCACCCCTTTTTCCCTGGCCCTTGCCCTGGCCTTTGCCCTTGTCCTTGATGCCTTGCTGAGTTGCAGGCTTGTGAGTATGTTATTCCCTGTTATATTTTGTATGTGTTGTTAATGATTTTGGGTTGCATAGGGGGACTTGAGATAAGTTTAGACACCTTTGGGTATACATATAGTTTGTGCATTTAGACACAGTTATTCCCCCGTCTAGATTATATTACATCAGTTTAACAGTGGCATCCTTCGGTCTTATTTCCTGTATTTTGTGGGTGTTCATTTGAACCAACCAAACCATAACCCAAACCATAACCCAAACCATATCCCAAAGGATATGGTTTGGGTTATGGTTTGGGTTATGGTTTGGGTTATGGTTTGGGTTATGGTTTGGGTTATGGTTTGGGTTATGGTTTGGGTTATGGTTTGGGTTATGGTTTGGGTTATGGTTTGGGTTATGGTTTGGGTTATGGTTTGGGTTATGGTTTGGGTTATGGTTTGGGTTATGGTTTGGGTTATGGTTTGGGTTATGGTTTGGGTTATGGTTTGGGTTATGGTTTGGGTTATGGTTTGGGTTATGGTTTGGGTTATGGTTTGGGTTATGGTTTGGGTTATGGTTTGGGTTATGGTTTGGGTTATGGTTTGGGTTATGGTTTGGGTTATGGTTTGGGTTATGGTTTGGGTTATGGTTTGGGTTATGGTTTGGGTTATGAATTGGGTTATGGTTTGGGTTATGGTTTGGGTTATGGTTTGGGTTATGGTTTGGGTTATGGTTTGGGTTATGGTTTGGGTTATGGTTTGGGTTTTGGTTTGGGTTATGGTTTGGGTTATGGTTTGGGTTATGGTTTGGGTTATGGTTTGGGTTATGGTTTGGGTTATGGTTTGGGTTATGGTTTGGGTTATGGTTTGGGTTATGGTTTGGGTTATGGTTTGGGTTATGGTTTGGGTTTTGGTTTGGGTTTTGGTTTGGGTTTTGGTTTGGGTTTTGGTTTGGGTTTTGGTTTGGGTTTTGGTTTGGGTTATGGTTTGGGTTTTGGTTTGGGTTATGGTTTGGGTTATGGTTTGGGTTATGGTTTGGGTTATGGTTATGGTTTAGGTTAGGGTTGGGCTAGGGTTATTGTAAGGGATTAGGGGTTATGGTTTGGGTTATGGTTATGATTGGTGTTATGGTTTGGGTTAGGGTTATTGTTAGGGGTTGGGGGTTTTGTTTTGGGTTATGGTTATGGTTTGGGTTATGGTTATGGTTGGGGTTATGGTTTAGGTTAGGGTTATTGTTAGGGGTTGGGGTTATGGTTTGGGTTAGGTTATTGTTAGGGGTTAGGGGTTATGGTTTGGGTTATGGTATGGTTGGGGTTATGGGTATGGTTTGGGTTAGGTTTTGGGTTAGGGTTATTGTTAGGGGTTGGGGTTATGGTTATTTTTAAGGGTTAGGGGTTATGGTTTGGGTTATGGTTATTGTTAGGGGTTGGGGTTATGGTTTGGGTTAGGGTTATTGTTCGGGGTTATGGTTTGGGTGAGGGATATTGTTAGGGGTTAGGGGTTATGGTTTGGGTGAGGGATATTGTTAGGGTTAGGGGTTATGGTTTGGGTTAGGGTTAGGGTTATTGTTAGGGGTTGGGGTTAGGGTTTGGGTTATGGTTGGGGTTATGGTTGGGGTTATGGTTGGTTTTATGGTTGGGGTTATCGGTTAGGGTTATGGTTATGGTTGGGGATATGGTTGGAGTTATGCTATGGTTGGGAATCTGGTTTTGGTTGGGGTTATGGCTATGGATGGGATTATGGTTTGGGTTAGGGTTCTTGTTAGGGGTTAGGGGTTATGGTTTGGGTTATGGTTGGGGTTATGGTTTAGGGAGGGGTTATTGTTAGGGGTTGGGGGTTATGGTTTCGGTTATGGTTATGGTTGGGTTTATGGCTATGGATGGATTATGGTTTGGGTTAGGGTTCTTGTTAGGGGTTAGGGGTTATGGTTTGGGTTATGGTTATGGTTTGGGTTAGGGTTATTGTTAGGGGTCATGGCTCTCTCTCTCTCTCCTCTCTCTCTCTCTCTCTCTCTCTCTCTCCCCGACCGCCGCCGCTCGCTCTCTCTCTCTCTCTCTCTCTCTCTCTCTCTCTCTCTCTCTCTCTCTCTCCCCCCCCCCCTACCGCCGCCGCTCTCCCTCCCTCCTCTTCTTCTCCCTCTCTCTCTCTCTCTCTCTCTCTCTCTCTCTCTCTCTCTCTCTCTCCCTCCTCTCCTTCTCTCTCTCTCTCTCTTTCTCTTTCTTGTCGAGCTACCACTATATATTGTCAATTTTAAATGATAATATATATTGTTGTGCCTTGTATTTTTTCTCAAAGTAAAAAGTACTGCAGCAACACGTTCTCAATCCATACCACTTTACAGGTTCTTCTGGGCGCCAACGCAGGTTGTCTCAAGATGTCGTCTTATGTAAGTTTCTTCTAATTGATTTGACTTTTAATTGACTATAGCCCTAACCCTGAAACTAGTTTATTCGTAGGCAAGATTAATGACATAACCCGCAATTGGTCTTGAAAACCAAAATGCCTCCCATACGCTTTGATTTAAAAAATATTTCCCACTAATATGGTCTCTTTCTGCCATCTTGTGGCTGTTTTGAAAAAGTTCACCATAAAATTATTTTCCCGACCAAAAACTCAGCCACACCCTCTTTGATTTGAAAATTACTTCCCAGTAATATGATCTCTTGCTGCTATCTTGTGGCCGTTTGGAAAAGTGCATCCTGCAATAATTTTTTTCCGACCCCAAATCCCTGCAATATTGTCCAGTAATGTGGCGCCCCAAAAGAGGTGACCCCCCACCCCCCACCACACACACACAGTCGGTCATTAAAAGGCTTTCGGTTTATATGTGATAGATGGCACTTTTTTCCCCCCATTTTGTCATCCAGAGTGGGACGAGTTGTCGTCAGACGAAGAATTTAAAGACCGGGACGATTCCGGTAGGCGTGCCGGGAGGCCGTCTATCCGTCTGTTTTCCAGGGAAG
>NW_027551733.1:0-5000 GCF_051989575.1 Stigmatopora nigra | reverse complement strand
TGGGGGTTATGGCTATGGATGGGATTATGGTTTGGGTTAGGGTTCTTGTTAGGGGTTATGGTTTAGGTTAGGGTTATTGTTAGGGGTTGGGGTTATGGTTTGGGTTAGGGTTATTGTTAGGGATTAGGGGTTATGGTTTGGGTTATGGTTATGTTTGGGGTTATGGTTTGGGTTAGGGTTATTGTTAGGGGTTGGGGTTATGGTTTGGTTGAGGGTTATTGTTAGGGGTTATGGGGTTATGTTTTGGGTTATGGTTATGGTTTGGGTTATGGTTATGGTTGGGGTTATGGTTTAGGTTAGGGTTATTGTTAGGGGCTGGGGTTATGGTTTGGGTCAGGGTTATTGCTAGGGGTTAGGGGTTATGGTTTAGGTTATGGTTATGGTTTGGGTTAGGGTTATTGTTAGGGGTTTGGGTTATGGTTTGGGTTAGGGTTATTGTTAGGGGTTAGGGGTTATGGTTTGGGTTATGGTTATTGTTAGGGGTTGGGATTATGGTTTGGGTTAGGGTTATTGTTAGGGGTTATGGTTTGGGTTAGGGATATTGTTAGGGGTTAGGGTTTGGATTATGATTGGGGTTATGGTTGGTGTTATGGTTGGGGTTATCAGTTAGGGTTATGGTTATGGTTGGGGATATGGTTGGAGTTATGGCTATGGTTGGGAATATGGTTTTGGTTGGGGTTATGGTTATGGTTGGGAATCTGGTTATGGTTTGGGTTAGGGTTATGGTTTGTGTTAGGGTTATGGTTTGGGTTAGGGTTATTGTTTGGGTTATGGTTTGGGTTATGGTTATGGTTTGGGTTAGGGTTATTGTTAGGGGTTTGGGTTATGGTTTGGGTTAGGGTTATTTTTAGGGGTTAGGGGTTATGGTTTGGGTTATGGTTATTGTTAGGGGTTGGGATTATGGTTTGGGTTAGGGTTATTGTTAGGGGTTATGGTTTGGGTTAGGGATATTGTTAGGGGTTAGGGGTTAGGGTTTGGGTTATGGTTGGGGTTATGGTTGGTGTTATGGTTGGGGTTATCAGTTAGGGTTATGGTTATGGTTGGGGATATGGTTGGAGTTATGGCTATGGTTGGGAATATGGTTTTGGTTGGGGTTATGGTTATGGTTGGGAATCTGGTTATGGTTTGGGTTAGGGTTATGGTTTGTGTTAGGGTTATGGTTTGGGTTAGGGTTATTGTTTGGGTTATGGTTTGGGTTCGGGTTAGGGTTATGGTTTGGGTTAGGGTTTGGGTTATGGTTTGGGTTATGGTTTGGGTTATGGTTTGGGTTATGGTTTGGGTTATGGTTTGGGTTATGGTTTGGGTTATGGTTTGGGTTATGGTTTGGGTTATGGTTTGGGTTATGGTTTGGGTTATGGTTTGGGTTATGGTTTGGGTTATGGTTTGGGTTATGGTTTGGGTTATGGTTTGGGTTATGGTTTGGGTTATGGTTTGGGTTATGGTTTGGGTTATGGTTTGGGTTATGGTTTGGGTTATGGTTTGGGTTATGGTTTGGGTTATGGTTTGGGTTATGGTTTGGGTTATGGTTTGGGTTATGGTTTGGGTTATGGTTTGGGTTATGGTTTGGGTTATGGTTTGGGTTATGGTTTGGGTTATGGTTTGGGTTATGGTTTGGGTTATGGTTTGGGTTATGGTTTGGGTTATGGTTTGGGTTATGGTTTGGGTTATGGTTTGGGTTATGGTTTGGGTTATGGTTTGGGTTATGGTTTGGGTTATGGTTTGGGTTATGGTTTGGGTTATGGTTTGGGTTATGGTTTGGGTTATGGTTTGGGTTATGGTTTGGGTTATGGTTTGGGTTATGGTTTGGGTTATGGTTTGGGTTATGGTTTAGGTTATGGATTGGGTTATGGTTTGGGTTATGGTTTGGGTTATGGTTTGGGTTAGGTTAGGGTTATTGTTGGGGGTTAGGGGTTATGGTTTGGGTTATGGTTATGGTTTAGGTTAGGGTTATTGTTAGGGGTTGGGGTTATGGTTTGGTCTAGGGTTATTGTAAGGGATTAGGGGTTATGGTTTGGGTTATGGTTATGATTGGGGTTATGGTTTGGGTTAGGGTTATTGTTAAGGGGTTGGGGTTATGGTTTGGTTGAGGGTTATTGTTAGGGGTTAGGGGTTATGTTTTGGGTTATGGTTATGGTTTGGGTTATGGTTATGGTTGGGGTTATGGTTTAGGTTAGGGTTATTGTTAGGGGTTGGGGTTAGTGTTATGGTTGGGGTTATGGTTTAGGTTAGGGTTATTGTTAGGGGTTGGGGTTATGGTTTGGGTTAGGGTTATTGTTAGGGGTTAGGGGTTATGGTTTGGGTTATGGTTATGGTTGGGGTTATGGGTATGGTTTGGGTTAGGTTTTGGGTTAGGGTTAGGGGTTGGGGTTATGGTTTGGGTTAGGGTTATTTTTAGGGGTTAGGGGTTATGGTTATTGTTAGGGGTTGGGGTTATGGTTTGGGTTTGGGTTATTGTTAGGGGTTATGGTTTGGGTTAGGGACATTGTTAGGGGTTAGGGGTTATGGTTTGGGTTAGGGTTATTGTTAGGGGTTGGGGTTAGGGTTTGGGTTATGGTTGGGGTTATGGTTGGGGTTATGGTTGGGGTTATGGTTGGTGTTATGGTTGGGGTTATCGGTTAGGGTTATGGTTATGGTTGGGGATATGGTTGGAGTTATGGCTATGGTTGGGAATCTGGTTTTGGTTGGGGTTATGGTTATGGTTGGGAATCTGGTTATGGTTGGGGTTATGGTTTGGGTTAGGGTTATGGTTTGGGCTAGGGTTATTGTTTGGGTTATGGTTTGGGTTAGGGTTCTTGTTAGGGGTTAGGGGTTATGGTTTGGGTTATGGTTGGGGTTATGGTTTAGGGGAGGGTTATTGTTAGGGGTTGGGGGTTATGGTTTGGGTTATGGTTATGGTTGGGGTTATGGCTATGAATGGGATTATGGTTTTGGTTAGGGTTCTTGTTAGGGGTTATGGTTTGGGTTATGGTTTGGGTTATGGTTTGGGTTAGGGTTATTGTTAGGGGTCATGGCTCTCTCTCTCTCTCTCTCTCTCTCCCCCCGACCGCCGCTCTCTCTCTCTCTCTCTCTCCTCTCTCTCTCTCTCTCTCTCTCTCTCCCCCCCCCCCTACCGCCGTCGCTCTCTCTCCCTCCTCTCCTTCTCTCTCTCTCTCTCTTTCTCTTTCTTGTCGAGCTACCACTATATATTGTCAATTTTAAATGATAATATATATTGTTGTGCCTTGTATTTTTTCTCAAAGTAAAAAGTACTGCAGCAACACGTTCTCAATCCATACCACTTTACAGGTTCTTCTGGGCGCCAACGCAGGTTGTCTCAAGATGTCGTCTTATGTAAGTTTCTTCTAATTGATTTGACTTTTAATTGACTATAACCCTAACCCTGAAACTAGTTTATTCGTAGGCAAGATTAATGACATAACCCGCAATTGGTCTTGAAAACCAAAATGCCTCCCATACGCTTTGATTTAAAAAATATTTCCCACTAATATGGTCTCTTTCTGTCATCTTGTGGCTGTTTTGAAAAAGTTCACCATAAAATTATTTTCCCGACCAAAAACTCAGCCACACCCTCTTTGATTTGAAAATTACTTCCCAGTAATATGATCTCTTGCTGCTATCTTGTGGCCGTTTGGAAAAAGTGCACCCTGCAATAATTTTTTTCCGACCCCAAAACCCTGCAATATTGTCCAGTAATGTGGCGCCCCAAAAGAGGTGACCCCCCACCCCCCACCACACACACACAGTCGGTCATTAAAAGGCTTTCGGTTTATATGTGATAGATGGCACTTTTTTCCCCCCATTTTGTCATCCAGAGTGGGACGAGTTGTCGTCAGACGAAGAATTTAAAGACCGGGACGATTCCCGGTAGGCGTGCCGGGAGGCCGTCTATCCGTCTGTTTTCCAGGGAAGTTGGAACCGTCATCTCCCCCCTCCCCACAGGTCATTTGCCACTTTGACCAACAAGGTGAACCGAGCCCTGCCTGTCTTCAACAAGGTATTCACCTGGCGCGCCGAGGTCCTCTGGCAGCACGTGGTGAAGCTCCGCGCCCTGGCCGGCCACCTGGCCACCTTCCACCAGAAGGCCAAAGTAGCCGGCGTGACGGCCATCGCCGGCCTGGCCCTGACGCCCTTCACCTTTGGGGCCTCGCTCATCGCCACGGCCGAAGGGATCAGATCAGCTTCCGCCAGCATCTCGACAACGTCAATGTCTTCTCCTCCCCCCGGCCGCCCCCCTTCTCCTCCCCCCGACCGCTGCCCCCCCCCTCTCCCTCCTCTCCCCCCCTCTCCCTCCTCTTCCCCCCCTCTCCCTCCTCTCCCTCCTCTCCCCCCCTCTCCCTCCTCTTCCCCCCATCTCCCCCCTCTTCTCCCCCTCTCCCGCCTCTTCCCCCCCCTCTCCTCCTCTCCCCCCCTCTCCCTCCTCTTCCCCCCTCTCCCTCCTCTCCCTCCTCTCCCCCCCCTCTCCCTCCTCTTCCCCCCCCCTCTCCCTCCTCTTCCCCCCCTCTCCCTCCTCTTCCCCCCCTCTCCCTCCTCTTCCCCCCCTCTCCCTCCTCTTCCCCCCTCTCCCTCCTCTTCCCCTCCTCTTCCCCTCCCTCTTCTTCCTCTTCTTCTTCTTCTTGTTCCTCTTCTTCTTGTTCCTCTTCTTCTTGTTCCTCTTCTTTCTTGTTCCTCTTCCTCTTGTTCTTCTTCCGCTTGTTCTACTTCCGCTTGTTCTTCTTCCTCTTGTTCTTCTTCCTCTTGTTCTTCTTCTCTTGTTCTTCTTCTTCTTCTTCTTCCTCTTCTTCTTCTTCTTCTTCTTCTTCTTCTTCTTCCTCTTCTTCTTCTTCTTCTTCTTCTTCTTCTTCTTCTTCTTCTTCTTCCTCTTCTCTTCTTCCTCTTCTTCTTCCTCTTCTTCTTCCTCTTCTTCTTCTCTTCTTCTTCTCTTCTTCTCTCTTCTTCTTCTTCTTCTTCTTCTTCTTCTTCTTCTTCTTCTTCTTCTTCTTCTTCTTCTTCTTCTTCTTTTT
>NW_027551732.1:0-17326 GCF_051989575.1 Stigmatopora nigra | reverse complement strand
GTCTGTCTGTCTGTCTGTCTGTCTGTCTGTCTGTCTGTCTGTCTGTCTGTCTGTCTGTCTGTCTGTCTGTCTGTCTGTCTGTCTGTCTGTCTGTCTGTCTGTCTGTCTGTCTGTCTGTCTGTCTGTCTGTCTGTCTGTCTGTCTGTCTGTCTGTCTGTCTGTCTGTCTGTCTGTCTGTCTGTCTGTCTGTCTGTCTGTCTGTCTGTCTGTCTGTCTGTCTGTCTGTCTGTCTGTCTGTCTGTCTGTCTGTCTGTCTGTCTGTCTGTCTGTCTGTCTGTCTGTCTGTCTGTCTGTCTGTCTGTCTGTCTGTCTGTCTGTCTGTCTGTCTGTCTGTCTGTCTGTCTGTCTGTCTGTCTGTCTGTCTGTCTGTCTGTCTGTCTGTCTGTCTGTCTGTCTGTCTGTCTGTCTGTCTGTCTGTCTGTCTGTCTGTCTGTCTGTCTGTCTGTCTGTCTGTCTGTCTGTCTGTCTGTCTGTCTGTCTGTCTGTCTGTCTGTCTGTCTGTCTGTCTGTCTGTCTGTCTGTCTGTCTGTCTGTCTGTCTGTCTGTCTGTCTGTCTGTCTGTCTGTCTGTCTGTCTGTCTGTCTGTCTGTCTGTCTGTCTGTCTGTCTGTCTGTCTGTCTGTCTGTCTGTCTGTCTGTCTGTCTGTCTGTCTGTCTGTCTGTCTGTCTGTCTGTCTGTCTGTCTGTCTGTCTGTCTGTCTGTCTGTCTGTCTGTCTGTCTGTCTGTCTGTCTGTCTGTCTGTCTGTCTGTCTGTCTGTCTGTCTGTCTGTCTGTCTGTCTGTCTGTCTGTCTGTCTGTCTGTCTGTCTGTCTGTCTGTCTGTCTGTCTGTCTGTCTGTCTGTCTGTCTGTCTGTCTGTCTGTCTGTCTGTCTGTCTGTCTGTCTGTCTGTCTGTCTGTCTGTCTGTCTGTCTGTCTGTCTGTCTGTCTGTCTGTCTGTCTGTCTGTCTGTCTGTCTGTCTGTCTGTCTGTCTGTCTGTCTGTCTGTCTGTCTGTCTGTCTGTCTGTCTGTCTGTCTGTCTGTCTGTCTGTCTGTCTGTCTGTCTGTCTGTCTGTCTGTCTGTCTGTCTGTCTGTCTGTCTGTCTGTCTGTCTGTCTGTCTGTCTGTCTGTCTGTCTGTCTGTCTGTCTGTCTGTCTGTCTGTCTGTCTGTCTGTCTGTCTGTCTGTCTGTCTGTCTGTCTGTCTGTCTGTCTGTCTGTCTGTCTGTCTGTCTGTCTGTCTGTCTGTCTGTCTGTCTGTCTGTCTGTCTGTCTGTCTGTCTGTCTGTCTGTCTGTCTGTCTGTCTGTCTGTCTGTCTGTCTGTCTGTCTGTCTGTCTGTCTGTCTGTCTGTCTGTCTGTCTGTCTGTCTGTCTGTCTGTCTGTCTGTCTGTCTGTCTGTCTGTCTGTCTGTCTGTCTGTCTGTCTGTCTGTCTGTCTGTCTGTCTGTCTGTCTGTCTGTCTGTCTGTCTGTCTGTCTGTCTGTCTGTCTGTCTGTCTGTCTGTCTGTCTGTCTGTCTGTCTGTCTGTCTGTCTGTCTGTCTGTCTGTCTGTCTGTCTGTCTGTCTGTCTGTCTGTCTGTCTGTCTGTCTGTCTGTCTGTCTGTCTGTCTGTCTGTCTGTCTGTCTGTCTGTCTGTCTGTCTGTCTGTCTGTCTGTCTGTCTGTCTGTCTGTCTGTCTGTCTGTCTGTCTGTCTGTCTGTCTGTCTGTCTGTCTGTCTGTCTGTCTGTCTGTCTGTCTGTCTGTCTGTCTGTCTGTCTGTCTGTCTGTCTGTCTGTCTGTCTGTCTGTCTGTCTGTCTGTCTGTCTGTCTGTCTGTCTGTCTGTCTGTCTGTCTGTCTGTCTGTCTGTCTGTCTGTCTGTCTGTCTGTCTGTCTGTCTGTCTGTCTGTCTGTCTGTCTGTCTGTCTGTCTGTCTGTCTGTCTGTCTGTCTGTCTGTCTGTCTGTCTGTCTGTCTGTCTGTCTGTCTGTCTGTCTGTCTGTCTGTCTGTCTGTCTGTCTGTCTGTCTGTCTGTCTGTCTGTCTGTCTGTCTGTCTGTCTGTCTGTCTGTCTGTCTGTCTGTCTGTCTGTCTGTCTGTCTGTCTGTCTGTCTGTCTGTCTGTCTGTCTGTCTGTCTGTCTGTCTGTCTGTCTGTCTGTCTGTCTGTCTGTCTGTCTGTCTGTCTGTCTGTCTGTCTGTCTGTCTGTCTGTCTGTCTGTCTGTCTGTCTGTCTGTCTGTCTGTCTGTCTGTCTGTCTGTCTGTCTGTCTGTCTGTCTGTCTGTCTGTCTGTCTGTCTGTCTGTCTGTCTGTCTGTCTGTCTGTCTGTCTGTCTGTCTGTCTGTCTGTCTGTCTGTCTGTCTGTCTGTCTGTCTGTCTGTCTGTCTGTCTGTCTGTCTGTCTGTCTGTCTGTCTGTCTGTCTGTCTGTCTGTCTGTCTGTCTGTCTGTCTGTCTGTCTGTCTGTCTGTCTGTCTGTCTGTCTGTCTGTCTGTCTGTCTGTCTGTCTGTCTGTCTGTCTGTCTGTCTGTCTGTCTGTCTGTCTGTCTGTCTGTCTGTCTGTCTGTCTGTCTGTCTGTCTGTCTGTCTGTCTGTCTGTCTGTCTGTCTGTCTGTCTGTCTGTCTGTCTGTCTGTCTGTCTGTCTGTCTGTCTGTCTGTCTGTCTGTCTGTCTGTCTGTCTGTCTGTCTGTCTGTCTGTCTGTCTGTCTGTCTGTCTGTCTGTCTGTCTGTCTGTCTGTCTGTCTGTCTGTCTGTCTGTCTGTCTGTCTGTCTGTCTGTCTGTCTGTCTGTCTGTCTGTCTGTCTGTCTGTCTGTCTGTCTGTCTGTCTGTCTGTCTGTCTGTCTGTCTGTCTGTCTGTCTGTCTGTCTGTCTGTCTGTCTGTCTGTCTGTCTGTCTGTCTGTCTGTCTGTCTGTCTGTCTGTCTGTCTGTCTGTCTGTCTGTCTGTCTGTCTGTCTGTCTGTCTGTCTGTCTGTCTGTCTGTCTGTCTGTCTGTCTGTCTGTCTGTCTGTCTGTCTGTCTGTCTGTCTGTCTGTCTGTCTGTCTGTCTGTCTGTCTGTCTGTCTGTCTGTCTGTCTGTCTGTCTGTCTGTCTGTCTGTCTGTCTGTCTGTCTGTCTGTCTGTCTGTCTGTCTGTCTGTCTGTCTGTCTGTCTGTCTGTCTGTCTGTCTGTCTGTCTGTCTGTCTGTCTGTCTGTCTGTCTGTCTGTCTGTCTGTCTGTCTGTCTGTCTGTCTGTCTGTCTGTCTGTCTGTCTGTCTGTCTGTCTGTCTGTCTGTCTGTCTGTCTGTCTGTCTGTCTGTCTGTCTGTCTGTCTGTCTGTCTGTCTGTCTGTCTGTCTGTCTGTCTGTCTGTCTGTCTGTCTGTCTGTCTGTCTGTCTGTCTGTCTGTCTGTCTGTCTGTCTGTCTGTCTGTCTGTCTGTCTGTCTGTCTGTCTGTCTGTCTGTCTGTCTGTCTGTCTGTCTGTCTGTCTGTCTGTCTGTCTGTCTGTCTGTCTGTCTGTCTGTCTGTCTGTCTGTCTGTCTGTCTGTCTGTCTGTCTGTCTGTCTGTCTGTCTGTCTGTCTGTCTGTCTGTCTGTCTGTCTGTCTGTCTGTCTGTCTGTCTGTCTGTCTGTCTGTCTGTCTGTCTGTCTGTCTGTCTGTCTGTCTGTCTGTCTGTCTGTCTGTCTGTCTGTCTGTCTGTCTGTCTGTCTGTCTGTCTGTCTGTCTGTCTGTCTGTCTGTCTGTCTGTCTGTCTGTCTGTCTGTCTGTCTGTCTGTCTGTCTGTCTGTCTGTCTGTCTGTCTGTCTGTCTGTCTGTCTGTCTGTCTGTCTGTCTGTCTGTCTGTCTGTCTGTCTGTCTGTCTGTCTGTCTGTCTGTCTGTCTGTCTGTCTGTCTGTCTGTCTGTCTGTCTGTCTGTCTGTCTGTCTGTCTGTCTGTCTGTCTGTCTGTCTGTCTGTCTGTCTGTCTGTCTGTCTGTCTGTCTGTCTGTCTGTCTGTCTGTCTGTCTGTCTGTCTGTCTGTCTGTCTGTCTGTCTGTCTGTCTGTCTGTCTGTCTGTCTGTCTGTCTGTCTGTCTGTCTGTCTGTCTGTCTGTCTGTCTGTCTGTCTGTCTGTCTGTCTGTCTGTCTGTCTGTCTGTCTGTCTGTCTGTCTGTCTGTCTGTCTGTCTGTCTGTCTGTCTGTCTGTCTGTCTGTCTGTCTGTCTGTCTGTCTGTCTGTCTGTCTGTCTGTCTGTCTGTCTGTCTGTCTGTCTGTCTGTCTGTCTGTCTGTCTGTCTGTCTGTCTGTCTGTCTGTCTGTCTGTCTGTCTGTCTGTCTGTCTGTCTGTCTGTCTGTCTGTCTGTCTGTCTGTCTGTCTGTCTGTCTGTCTGTCTGTCTGTCTGTCTGTCTGTCTGTCTGTCTGTCTGTCTGTCTGTCTGTCTGTCTGTCTGTCTGTCTGTCTGTCTGTCTGTCTGTCTGTCTGTCTGTCTGTCTGTCTGTCTGTCTGTCTGTCTGTCTGTCTGTCTGTCTGTCTGTCTGTCTGTCTGTCTGTCTGTCTGTCTGTCTGTCTGTCTGTCTGTCTGTCTGTCTGTCTGTCTGTCTGTCTGTCTGTCTGTCTGTCTGTCTGTCTGTCTGTCTGTCTGTCTGTCTGTCTGTCTGTCTGTCTGTCTGTCTGTCTGTCTGTCTGTCTGTCTGTCTGTCTGTCTGTCTGTCTGTCTGTCTGTCTGTCTGTCTGTCTGTCTGTCTGTCTGTCTGTCTGTCTGTCTGTCTGTCTGTCTGTCTGTCTGTCTGTCTGTCTGTCTGTCTGTCTGTCTGTCTGTCTGTCTGTCTGTCTGTCTGTCTGTCTGTCTGTCTGTCTGTCTGTCTGTCTGTCTGTCTGTCTGTCTGTCTGTCTGTCTGTCTGTCTGTCTGTCTGTCTGTCTGTCTGTCTGTCTGTCTGTCTGTCTGTCTGTCTGTCTGTCTGTCTGTCTGTCTGTCTGTCTGTCTGTCTGTCTGTCTGTCTGTCTGTCTGTCTGTCTGTCTGTCTGTCTGTCTGTCTGTCTGTCTGTCTGTCTGTCTGTCTGTCTGTCTGTCTGTCTGTCTGTCTGTCTGTCTGTCTGTCTGTCTGTCTGTCTGTCTGTCTGTCTGTCTGTCTGTCTGTCTGTCTGTCTGTCTGTCTGTCTGTCTGTCTGTCTGTCTGTCTGTCTGTCTGTCTGTCTGTCTGTCTGTCTGTCTGTCTGTCTGTCTGTCTGTCTGTCTGTCTGTCTGTCTGTCTGTCTGTCTGTCTGTCTGTCTGTCTGTCTGTCTGTCTGTCTGTCTGTCTGTCTGTCTGTCTGTCTGTCTGTCTGTCTGTCTGTCTGTCTGTCTGTCTGTCTGTCTGTCTGTCTGTCTGTCTGTCTGTCTGTCTGTCTGTCTGTCTGTCTGTCTGTCTGTCTGTCTGTCTGTCTGTCTGTCTGTCTGTCTGTCTGTCTGTCTGTCTGTCTGTCTGTCTGTCTGTCTGTCTGTCTGTCTGTCTGTCTGTCTGTCTGTCTGTCTGTCTGTCTGTCTGTCTGTCTGTCTGTCTGTCTGTCTGTCTGTCTGTCTGTCTGTCTGTCTGTCTGTCTGTCTGTCTGTCTGTCTGTCTGTCTGTCTGTCTGTCTGTCTGTCTGTCTGTCTGTCTGTCTGTCTGTCTGTCTGTCTGTCTGTCTGTCTGTCTGTCTGTCTGTCTGTCTGTCTGTCTGTCTGTCTGTCTGTCTGTCTGTCTGTCTGTCTGTCTGTCTGTCTGTCTGTCTGTCTGTCTGTCTGTCTGTCTGTCTGTCTGTCTGTCTGTCTGTCTGTCTGTCTGTCTGTCTGTCTGTCTGTCTGTCTGTCTGTCTGTCTGTCTGTCTGTCTGTCTGTCTGTCTGTCTGTCTGTCTGTCTGTCTGTCTGTCTGTCTGTCTGTCTGTCTGTCTGTCTGTCTGTCTGTCTGTCTGTCTGTCTGTCTGTCTGTCTGTCTGTCTGTCTGTCTGTCTGTCTGTCTGTCTGTCTGTCTGTCTGTCTGTCTGTCTGTCTGTCTGTCTGTCTGTCTGTCTGTCTGTCTGTCTGTCTGTCTGTCTGTCTGTCTGTCTGTCTGTCTGTCTGTCTGTCTGTCTGTCTGTCTGTCTGTCTGTCTGTCTGTCTGTCTGTCTGTCTGTCTGTCTGTCTGTCTGTCTGTCTGTCTGTCTGTCTGTCTGTCTGTCTGTCTGTCTGTCTGTCTGTCTGTCTGTCTGTCTGTCTGTCTGTCTGTCTGTCTGTCTGTCTGTCTGTCTGTCTGTCTGTCTGTCTGTCTGTCTGTCTGTCTGTCTGTCTGTCTGTCTGTCTGTCTGTCTGTCTGTCTGTCTGTCTGTCTGTCTGTCTGTCTGTCTGTCTGTCTGTCTGTCTGTCTGTCTGTCTGTCTGTCTGTCTGTCTGTCTGTCTGTCTGTCTGTCTGTCTGTCTGTCTGTCTGTCTGTCTGTCTGTCTGTCTGTCTGTCTGTCTGTCTGTCTGTCTGTCTGTCTGTCTGTCTGTCTGTCTGTCTGTCTGTCTGTCTGTCTGTCTGTCTGTCTGTCTGTCTGTCTGTCTGTCTGTCTGTCTGTCTGTCTGTCTGTCTGTCTGTCTGTCTGTCTGTCTGTCTGTCTGTCTGTCTGTCTGTCTGTCTGTCTGTCTGTCTGTCTGTCTGTCTGTCTGTCTGTCTGTCTGTCTGTCTGTCTGTCTGTCTGTCTGTCTGTCTTGTCTGTCTGTCTGTCCGTCCGTCCGTCGTCCGTCCTGTCGTCCGTTCCGTCCGTCCGTCTGTCCGTCCGTCCTGTCTGTCCGTCCGTCCGTCCGTCCGTCTGTCCGTCGTCCGTCCGTCGTCTGTCCGTCCGTCGTCGTCCGTCTGTCCGTCTGTCTGTCCTGTCCGTCCGTCGTCTGTCTGTCTGTCTGTCTGTCTGTCTGTCTGTCTGTCTGTCTGTCTGTCTGTCTGTCTGTCTGTCTGTCTGTCTGTCTGTCTGTCTGTCTGTCTGTCTGTCTGTCTGTCTGTCTGTCTGTCTGTCTGTCTGTCTGTCTGTCTGTCTGTCTGTCTGTCTGTCTGTCTGTCTGTCTGTCTGTCTGTCTGTCTGTCTGTCTGTCTGTCTGTCTGTCTGTCTGTCTGTCTGTCTGTCTGTCTGTCTGTCTGTCTGTCTGTCTGTCTGTCTGTCTGTCTGTCTGTCTGTCTGTCTGTCTGTCTGTCTGTCTGTCTGTCTGTCTGTCTGTCTGTCTGTCTGTCTGTCTGTCTGTCTGTCTGTCTGTCTGTCTGTCTGTCTGTCTGTCTGTCTGTCTGTCTGTCTGTCTGTCTGTCTGTCTGTCTGTCTGTCTGTCTGTCTGTCTGTCTGTCTGTCTGTCTGTCTGTCTGTCTGTCTGTCTGTCTGTCTGTCTGTCTGTCTGTCTGTCTGTCTGTCTGTCTGTCTGTCTGTCTGTCTGTCTGTCTGTCTGTCTGTCTGTCTGTCTGTCTGTCTGTCTGTCTGTCTGTCTGTCTGTCTGTCTGTCTGTCTGTCTGTCTGTCTGTCTGTCTGTCTGTCTGTCTGTCTGTCTGTCTGTCTGTCTGTCTGTCTGTCTGTCTGTCTGTCTGTCTGTCTGTCTGTCTGTCTGTCTGTCTGTCTGTCTGTCTGTCTGTCTGTCTGTCTGTCTGTCTGTCTGTCTGTCTGTCTGTCTGTCTGTCTGTCTGTCTGTCTGTCTGTCTGTCTGTCTGTCTGTCTGTCTGTCTGTCTGTCTGTCTGTCTGTCTGTCTGTCTGTCTGTCTGTCTGTCTGTCTGTCTGTCTGTCTGTCTGTCTGTCTGTCTGTCTGTCTGTCTGTCTGTCTGTCTGTCTGTCTGTCTGTCTGTCTGTCTGTCTGTCTGTCTGTCTGTCTGTCTGTCTGTCTGTCTGTCTGTCTGTCTGTCTGTCTGTCTGTCTGTCTGTCTGTCTGTCTGTCTGTCTGTCTGTCTGTCTGTCTGTCTGTCTGTCTGTCTGTCTGTCTGTCTGTCTGTCTGTCTGTCTGTCTGTCTGTCTGTCTGTCTGTCTGTCTGTCTGTCTGTCTGTCTGTCTGTCTGTCTGTCTGTCTGTCTGTCTGTCTGTCTGTCTGTCTGTCTGTCTGTCTGTCTGTCTGTCTGTCTGTCTGTCTGTCTGTCTGTCTGTCTGTCTGTCTGTCTGTCTGTCTGTCTGTCTGTCTGTCTGTCTGTCTGTCTGTCTGTCTGTCTGTCTGTCTGTCTGTCTGTCTGTCTGTCTGTCTGTCTGTCTGTCTGTCTGTCTGTCTGTCTGTCTGTCTGTCTGTCTGTCTGTCTGTCTGTCTGTCTGTCTGTCTGTCTGTCTGTCTGTCTGTCTGTCTGTCTGTCTGTCTGTCTGTCTGTCTGTCTGTCTGTCTGTCTGTCTGTCTGTCTGTCTGTCTGTCTGTCTGTCTGTCTGTCTGTCTGTCTGTCTGTCTGTCTGTCTGTCTGTCTGTCTGTCTGTCTGTCTGTCTGTCTGTCTGTCTGTCTGTCTGTCTGTCTGTCTGTCTGTCTGTCTGTCTGTCTGTCTGTCTGTCTGTCTGTCTGTCTGTCTGTCTGTCTGTCTGTCTGTCTGTCTGTCTGTCTGTCTGTCTGTCTGTCTGTCTGTCTGTCTGTCTGTCTGTCTGTCTGTCTGTCTGTCTGTCTGTCTGTCTGTCTGTCTGTCTGTCTGTCTGTCTGTCTGTCTGTCTGTCTGTCTGTCTGTCTGTCTGTCTGTCTGTCTGTCTGTCTGTCTGTCTGTCTGTCTGTCTGTCTGTCTGTCTGTCTGTCTGTCTGTCTGTCTGTCTGTCTGTCTGTCTGTCTGTCTGTCTGTCTGTCTGTCTGTCTGTCTGTCTGTCTGTCTGTCTGTCTGTCTGTCTGTCTGTCTGTCTGTCTGTCTGTCTGTCTGTCTGTCTGTCTGTCTGTCTGTCTGTCTGTCTGTCTGTCTGTCTGTCTGTCTGTCTGTCTGTCTGTCTGTCTGTCTGTCTGTCTGTCTGTCTGTCTGTCTGTCTGTCTGTCTGTCTGTCTGTCTGTCTGTCTGTCTGTCTGTCTGTCTGTCTGTCTGTCTGTCTGTCTGTCTGTCTGTCTGTCTGTCTGTCTGTCTGTCTGTCTGTCTGTCTGTCTGTCTGTCTGTCTGTCTGTCTGTCTGTCTGTCTGTCTGTCTGTCTGTCTGTCTGTCTGTCTGTCTGTCTGTCTGTCTGTCTGTCTGTCTGTCTGTCTGTCTGTCTGTCTGTCTGTCTGTCTGTCTGTCTGTCTGTCTGTCTGTCTGTCTGTCTGTCTGTCTGTCTGTCTGTCTGTCTGTCTGTCTGTCTGTCTGTCTGTCTGTCTGTCTGTCTGTCTGTCTGTCTGTCTGTCTGTCTGTCTGTCTGTCTGTCTGTCTGTCTGTCTGTCTGTCTGTCTGTCTGTCTGTCTGTCTGTCTGTCTGTCTGTCTGTCTGTCTGTCTGTCTGTCTGTCTGTCTGTCTGTCTGTCTGTCTGTCTGTCTGTCTGTCTGTCTGTCTGTCTGTCTGTCTGTCTGTCTGTCTGTCTGTCTGTCTGTCTGTCTGTCTGTCTGTCTGTCTGTCTGTCTGTCTGTCTGTCTGTCTGTCTGTCTGTCTGTCTGTCTGTCTGTCTGTCTGTCTGTCTGTCTGTCTGTCTGTCTGTCTGTCTGTCTGTCTGTCTGTCTGTCTGTCTGTCTGTCTGTCTGTCTGTCTGTCTGTCTGTCTGTCTGTCTGTCTGTCTGTCTGTCTGTCTGTCTGTCTGTCTGTCTGTCTGTCTGTCTGTCTGTCTGTCTGTCTGTCTGTCTGTCTGTCTGTCTGTCTGTCTGTCTGTCTGTCTGTCTGTCTGTCTGTCTGTCTGTCTGTCTGTCTGTCTGTCTGTCTGTCTGTCTGTCTGTCTGTCTGTCTGTCTGTCTGTCTGTCTGTCTGTCTGTCTGTCTGTCTGTCTGTCTGTCTGTCTGTCTGTCTGTCTGTCTGTCTGTCTGTCTGTCTGTCTGTCTGTCTGTCTGTCTGTCTGTCTGTCTGTCTGTCTGTCTGTCTGTCTGTCTGTCTGTCTGTCTGTCTGTCTGTCTGTCTGTCTGTCTGTCTGTCTGTCTGTCTGTCTGTCTGTCTGTCTGTCTGTCTGTCTGTCTGTCTGTCTGTCTGTCTGTCTGTCTGTCTGTCTGTCTGTCTGTCTGTCTGTCTGTCTGTCTGTCTGTCTGTCTGTCTGTCTGTCTGTCTGTCTGTCTGTCTGTCTGTCTGTCTGTCTGTCTGTCTGTCTGTCTGTCTGTCTGTCTGTCTGTCTGTCTGTCTGTCTGTCTGTCTGTCTGTCTGTCTGTCTGTCTGTCTGTCTGTCTGTCTGTCTGTCTGTCTGTCTGTCTGTCTGTCTGTCTGTCTGTCTGTCTGTCTGTCTGTCTGTCTGTCTGTCTGTCTGTCTGTCTGTCTGTCTGTCTGTCTGTCTGTCTGTCTGTCTGTCTGTCTGTCTGTCTGTCTGTCTGTCTGTCTGTCTGTCTGTCTGTCTGTCTGTCTGTCTGTCTGTCTGTCTGTCTGTCTGTCTGTCTGTCTGTCTGTCTGTCTGTCTGTCTGTCTGTCTGTCTGTCTGTCTGTCTGTCTGTCTGTCTGTCTGTCTGTCTGTCTGTCTGTCTGTCTGTCTGTCTGTCTGTCTGTCTGTCTGTCTGTCTGTCTGTCTGTCTGTCTGTCTGTCTGTCTGTCTGTCTGTCTGTCTGTCTGTCTGTCTGTCTGTCTGTCTGTCTGTCTGTCTGTCTGTCTGTCTGTCTGTCTGTCTGTCTGTCTGTCTGTCTGTCTGTCTGTCTGTCTGTCTGTCTGTCTGTCTGTCTGTCTGTCTGTCTGTCTGTCTGTCTGTCTGTCTGTCTGTCTGTCTGTCTGTCTGTCTGTCTGTCTGTCTGTCTGTCTGTCTGTCTGTCTGTCTGTCTGTCTGTCTGTCTGTCTGTCTGTCTGTCTGTCTGTCTGTCTGTCTGTCTGTCTGTCTGTCTGTCTGTCTGTCTGTCTGTCTGTCTGTCTGTCTGTCTGTCTGTCTGTCTGTCTGTCTGTCTGTCTGTCTGTCTGTCTGTCTGTCTGTCTGTCTGTCTGTCTGTCTGTCTGTCTGTCTGTCTGTCTGTCTGTCTGTCTGTCTGTCTGTCTGTCTGTCTGTCTGTCTGTCTGTCTGTCTGTCTGTCTGTCTGTCTGTCTGTCTGTCTGTCTGTCTGTCTGTCTGTCTGTCTGTCTGTCTGTCTGTCTGTCTGTCTGTCTGTCTGTCTGTCTGTCTGTCTGTCTGTCTGTCTGTCTGTCTGTCTGTCTGTCTGTCTGTCTGTCTGTCTGTCTGTCTGTCTGTCTGTCTGTCTGTCTGTCTGTCTGTCTGTCTGTCTGTCTGTCTGTCTGTCTGTCTGTCTGTCTGTCTGTCTGTCTGTCTGTCTGTCTGTCTGTCTGTCTGTCTGTCTGTCTGTCTGTCTGTCTGTCTGTCTGTCTGTCTGTCTGTCTGTCTGTCTGTCTGTCTGTCTGTCTGTCTGTCTGTCTGTCTGTCTGTCTGTCTGTCTGTCTGTCTGTCTGTCTGTCTGTCTGTCTGTCTGTCTGTCTGTCTGTCTGTCTGTCTGTCTGTCTGTCTGTCTGTCTGTCTGTCTGTCTGTCTGTCTGTCTGTCTGTCTGTCTGTCTGTCTGTCTGTCTGTCTGTCTGTCAGTCTGTCTGTCTGTCTGTCTGTCTGTCTGTCTGTCTGTCTGTCTGTCTGTCTGTCTGTCTGTCTGTCTGTCTGTCTGTCTGTCTGTCTGTCTGTCTGTCTGTCTGTCTGTCTGTCTGTCTGTCTGTCTGTCTGTCTGTCTGTCTGTCTGTCTGTCTGTCTGTCTGTCTGTCTGTCTGTCTGTCTGTCTGTCTGTCTGTCTGTCTGTCTGTCTGTCTGTCTGTCTGTCTGTCTGTCTGTCTGTCTGTCTGTCTGTCTGTCTGTCTGTCTGTCTGTCTGTCTGTCTGTCTGTCTGTCTGTCTGTCTGTCTGTCTGTCTGTCTGTCTGTCTGTCTGTCTGTCTGTCTGTCTGTCTGTCTGTCTGTCTGTCTGTCTGTCTGTCTGTCTGTCTGTCTGTCTGTCTGTCTGTCTGTCTGTCTGTCTGTCTGTCTGTCTGTCTGTCTGTCTGTCTGTCTGTCTGTCTGTCTGTCTGTCTGTCTGTCTGTCTGTCTGTCTGTCTGTCTGTCTGTCTGTCTGTCTGTCTGTCTGTCTGTCTGTCTGTCTGTCTGTCTGTCTGTCTGTCTGTCTGTCTGTCTGTCTGTCTGTCTGTCTGTCTGTCTGTCTGTCTGTCTGTCTGTCTGTCTGTCTGTCTGTCTGTCTGTCTGTCTGTCTGTCTGTCTGTCTGTCTGTCTGTCTGTCTGTCTGTCTGTCTGTCTGTCTGTCTGTCTGTCTGTCTGTCTGTCTGTCTGTCTGTCTGTCTGTCTGTCTGTCTGTCTGTCTGTCTGTCTGTCTGTCTGTCTGTCTGTCTGTCTGTCTGTCTGTCTGTCTGTCTGTCTGTCTGTCTGTCTGTCTGTCTGTCTGTCTGTCTGTCTGTCTGTCTGTCTGTCTGTCTGTCTGTCTGTCTGTCTGTCTGTCTGTCTGTCTGTCTGTCTGTCTGTCTGTCTGTCTGTCTGTCTGTCTGTCTGTCTGTCTGTCTGTCTGTCTGTCTGTCTGTCTGTCTGTCTGTCTGTCTGTCTGTCTGTCTGTCTGTCTGTCTGTCTGTCTGTCTGTCTGTCTGTCTGTCTGTCTGTCTGTCTGTCTGTCTGTCTGTCTGTCTGTCTGTCTGTCTGTCTGTCTGTCTGTCTGTCTGTCTGTCTGTCTGTCTGTCTGTCTGTCTGTCTGTCTGTCTGTCTGTCTGTCTGTCTGTCTGTCTGTCTGTCTGTCTGTCTGTCTGTCTGTCTGTCTGTCTGTCTGTCTGTCTGTCTGTCTGTCTGTCTGTCTGTCTGTCTGTCTGTCTGTCTGTCTGTCTGTCTGTCTGTCTGTCTGTCTGTCTGTCTGTCTGTCTGTCTGTCTGTCTGTCTGTCTGTCTGTCTGTCTGTCTGTCTGTCTGTCTGTCTGTCTGTCTGTCTGTCTGTCTGTCTGTCTGTCTGTCTGTCTGTCTGTCTGTCTGTCTGTCTGTCTGTCTGTCTGTCTGTCTGTCTGTCTGTCTGTCTGTCTGTCTGTCTGTCTGTCTGTCTGTCTGTCTGTCTGTCTGTCTGTCTGTCTGTCTGTCTGTCTGTCTGTCTGTCTGTCTGTCTGTCTGTCTGTCTGTCTGTCTGTCTGTCTGTCTGTCTGTCTGTCTGTCTGTCTGTCTGTCTGTCTGTCTGTCTGTCTGTCTGTCTGTCTGTCTGTCTGTCTGTCTGTCTGTCTGTCTGTCTGTCTGTCTGTCTGTCTGTCTGTCTGTCTGTCTGTCTGTCTGTCTGTCTGTCTGTCTGTCTGTCTGTCTGTCTGTCTGTCTGTCTGTCTGTCTGTCTGTCTGTCTGTCTGTCTGTCTGTCTGTCTGTCTGTCTGTCTGTCTGTCTGTCTGTCTGTCTGTCTGTCTGTCTGTCTGTCTGTCTGTCTGTCTGTCTGTCTGTCTGTCTGTCTGTCTGTCTGTCTGTCTGTCTGTCTGTCTGTCTGTCTGTCTGTCTGTCTGTCTGTCTGTCTGTCTGTCTGTCTGTCTGTCTGTCTGTCTGTCTGTCTGTCTGTCTGTCTGTCTGTCTGTCTGTCTGTCTGTCTGTCTGTCTGTCTGTCTGTCTGTCTGTCTGTCTGTCTGTCTGTCTGTCTGTCTGTCTGTCTGTCTGTCTGTCTGTCTGTCTGTCTGTCTGTCTGTCTGTCTGTCTGTCTGTCTGTCTGTCTGTCTGTCTGTCTGTCTGTCTGTCTGTCTGTCTGTCTGTCTGTCTGTCTGTCTGTCTGTCTGTCTGTCTGTCTGTCTGTCTGTCTGTCTGTCTGTCTGTCTGTCTGTCTGTCTGTCTGTCTGTCTGTCTGTCTGTCTGTCTGTCTGTCTGTCTGTCTGTCTGTCTGTCTGTCTGTCTGTCTGTCTGTCTGTCTGTCTGTCTGTCTGTCTGTCTGTCTGTCTGTCTGTCTGTCTGTCTGTCTGTCTGTCTGTCTGTCTGTCTGTCTGTCTGTCTGTCTGTCTGTCTGTCTGTCTGTCTGTCTGTCTGTCTGTCTGTCTGTCTGTCTGTCTGTCTGTCTGTCTGTCTGTCTGTCTGTCTGTCTGTCTGTCTGTCTGTCTGTCTGTCTGTCTGTCTGTCTGTCTGTCTGTCTGTCTGTCTGTCTGTCTGTCTGTCTGTCTGTCTGTCTGTCTGTCTGTCTGTCTGTCTGTCTGTCTGTCTGTCTGTCTGTCTGTCTGTCTGTCTGTCTGTCTGTCTGTCTGTCTGTCTGTCTGTCTGTCTGTCTGTCTGTCTGTCTGTCTGTCTGTCTGTCTGTCTGTCTGTCTGTCTGTCTGTCTGTCTGTCTGTCTGTCTGTCTGTCTGTCTGTCTGTCTGTCTGTCTGTCTGTCTGTCTGTCTGTCTGTCTGTCTGTCTGTCTGTCTGTCTGTCTGTCTGTCTGTCTGTCTGTCTGTCTGTCTGTCTGTCTGTCTGTCTGTCTGTCTGTCTGTCTGTCTGTCTGTCTGTCTGTCTGTCTGTCTGTCTGTCTGTCTGTCTGTCTGTCTGTCTGTCTGTCTGTCTGTCTGTCTGTCTGTCTGTCTGTCTGTCTGTCTGTCTGTCTGTCTGTCTGTCTGTCTGTCTGTCTGTCTGTCTGTCTGTCTGTCTGTCTGTCTGTCTGTCTGTCTGTCTGTCTGTCTGTCTGTCTGTCTGTCTGTCTGTCTGTCTGTCTGTCTGTCTGTCTGTCTGTCTGTCTGTCTGTCTGTCTGTCTGTCTGTCTGTCTGTCTGTCTGTCTGTCTGTCTGTCTGTCTGTCTGTCTGTCTGTCTGTCTGTCTGTCTGTCTGTCTGTCTGTCTGTCTGTCTGTCTGTCTGTCTGTCTGTCTGTCTGTCTGTCTGTCTGTCTGTCTGTCTGTCTGTCTGTCTGTCTGTCTGTCTGTCTGTCTGTCTGTCTGTCTGTCTGTCTGTCTGTCTGTCTGTCTGTCTGTCTGTCTGTCTGTCTGTCTGTCTGTCTGTCTGTCTGTCTGTCTGTCTGTCTGTCTGTCTGTCTGTCTGTCTGTCTGTCTGTCTGTCTGTCTGTCTGTCTGTCTGTCTGTCTGTCTGTCCGTCCCGTCCGTCCGTCCCGTCCCGTCCGTCCGTCCTCCGTCCGTCCGTCCGTCCGTCCGTCCGTCCGTCCGTCCTGTCTGTCTGTCTGTCCTCTGTCTGTCTGTCTGTCTGTCTGTCTGTCTGTCTGTCTGTCTGTCTGTCTGTCTGTCTGTCTGTCCGTCCGTCCTCCGTCCGTCCGTCTCGTCCGTCGTCCGTCGTCGTCCGTCCGTCCTGTCTGTCTGTCTGTCTGTCTGTCTGTCTGTCTGTCTGTCTGTCTGTCTGTCTGTCTGTCTGTCTGTCTGTCTGTCTGTCTGTCTGTCTGTCTGTCTGTCTGTCTGTCTGTCTGTCTGTCTGTCTGTCTGTCTGTCTGTCTGTCTGTCTGTCTGTCTGTCTGTCTGTCTGTCTGTCTGTCTGTCTGTCTGTCTGTCTGTCTGTCTGTCTGTCTGTCTGTCTGTCTGTCTGTCTGTCTGTCTGTCTGTCTGTCTGTCTGTCTGTCTGTCTGTCTGTCTGTCTGTCTGTCTGTCTGTCTGTCTGTCTGTCTGTCTGTCTGTCTGTCTGTCTGTCTGTCTGTCTGTCTGTCTGTCTGTCTGTCTGTCTGTCTGTCTGTCTGTCTGTCTGTCTGTCTGTCTGTCTGTCTGTCTGTCTGTCTGTCTGTCTGTCTGTCTGTCTGTCTGTCTGTCTGTCTGTCTGTCTGTCTGTCTGTCTGTCTGTCTGTCTGTCTGTCTGTCTGTCTGTCTGTCTGTCTGTCTGTCTGTCTGTCTGTCTGTCTGTCTGTCTGTCTGTCTGTCTGTCTGTCTGTCTGTCTGTCTGTCTGTCTGTCTGTCTGTCTGTCTGTCTGTCTGTCTGTCTGTCTGTCTGTCTGTCTGTCTGTCTGTCTGTCTGTCTGTCTGTCTGTCTGTCTGTCTGTCTGTCTGTCTGTCTGTCTGTCTGTCTGTCTGTCTGTCTGTCTGTCTGTCTGTCTGTCTGTCTCTGTCTGTCTGTCTGTCTGTCTGTCTGTCTGTCTGTCTGTCTGTCTGTCTGTCTGTCTGTCTGTCTGTCTGTCTGTCTGTCTGTCTGTCTGTCTGTCTGTCTGTCTGTCTGTCTGTCTGTCTGTCTGTCTGTCTGTCTGTCTGTCTGTCTGTCTGTCTGTCTGTCTGTCTGTCTGTCTGTCTGTCTGTCTGTCTGTCTGTCTGTCTGTCTGTCTGTCTGTCTGTCTGTCTGTCTGTCTGTCTGTCTGTCTGTCTGTCTGTCTGTCTGTCTGTCTGTCTGTCTGTCTGTCTGTCTGTCTGTCTGTCTGTCTGTCTGTCTGTCTGTCTGTCTGTCTGTCTGTCTGTCTGTCTGTCTGTCTGTCTGTCTGTCTGTCTGTCTGTCTGTCTGTCTGTCTGTCTGTCTGTCTGTCTGTCTGTCTGTCTGTCTGTCTGTCTGTCTGTCTGTCTGTCTGTCTGTCTGTCTGTCTGTCTGTCTGTCTGTCTGTCTGTCTGTCTGTCTGTCTGTCTGTCTGTCTGTCTGTCTGTCTGTCTGTCTGTCTGTCTGTCTGTCTGTCTGTCTGTCTGTCTGTCTGTCTGTCTGTCTGTCTGTCTGTCTGTCTGTCTGTCTGTCTGTCTGTCTGTCTGTCTGTCTGTCTGTCTGTCTGTCTGTCTGTCTGTCTGTCTGTCTGTCTGTCTGTCTGTCTGTCTGTCTGTCTGTCTGTCTGTCTGTCTGTCTGTCTGTCTGTCTGTCTGTCTGTCTGTCTGTCTGTCTGTCTGTCTGTCTGTCTGTCTGTCTGTCTGTCTGTCTGTCTGTCTGTCTGTCTGTCTGTCTGTCTGTCTGTCTGTCTGTCTGTCTGTCTGTCTGTCTGTCTGTCTGTCTGTCTGTCTGTCTGTCTGTCTGTCTGTCTGTCTGTCTGTCTGTCTGTCTGTCTGTCTGTCTGTCTGTCTGTCTGTCTGTCTGTCTGTCTGTCTGTCTGTCTGTCTGTCTGTCTGTCTGTCTGTCTGTCTGTCTGTCTGTCTGTCTGTCTGTCTGTCTGTCTGTCTGTCTGTCTGTCTGTCTGTCTGTCTGTCTGTCTGTCTGTCTGTCTGTCTGTCTGTCTGTCTGTCTGTCTGTCTGTCTGTCTGTCTGTCTGTCTGTCTGTCTGTCTGTCTGTCTGTCTGTCTGTCTGTCTGTCTGTCTGTCTGTCTGTCTGTCTGTCTGTCTGTCTGTCTGTCTGTCTGTCTGTCTGTCTGTCTGTCTGTCTGTCTGTCTGTCTGTCTGTCTGTCTGTCTGTCTGTCTGTCTGTCTGTCTGTCTGTCTGTCTGTCTGTCTGTCTGTCTGTCTGTCTGTCTGTCTGTCTGTCTGTCTGTCTGTCTGTCTGTCTGTCTGTCTGTCTGTCTGTCTGTCTGTCTGTCTGTCTGTCTGTCTGTCTGTCTGTCTGTCTGTCTGTCTGTCTGTCTGTCTGTCTGTCTGTCTGTCTGTCTGTCTGTCTGTCTGTCTGTCTGTCTGTCTGTCTGTCTGTCTGTCTGT
>NW_027551731.1:0-12500 GCF_051989575.1 Stigmatopora nigra | reverse complement strand
GGTTGCAGTTAGGGGAACCGGTTGAGGTTGGGGGACCGGTTGTGGTTGTTGTTAGGGGATGCCTGGAGCCCCTATCCCCGCCGCTGCGGTTCTCATTTTCCTCCATGCTGGTTCTCTTGAGCTCCAGGCTGGTTCTTATTTTCCTCCATGCTGGAGGATGATGACCTCCAGGCTGGTTCTTATTTTCCTCCATGCTGGTTCTTTCTCGACCTCCAGGCTGGTTCTTATTTTCCTCCAGGCTGGTTCTTATTTTCCTCCAGGCTGGTTCTTATTTTCCTCCATGCTGGTTCTTTCTCGACCTCCAGGCTGGTTCTTATTTTCCTCCATGCTGGTTCTTTCTCGACCTCCAGGCTGGTTCTTATTTTCCTCCATGCTGGATCTTTTTTTCACCCTGGTTTTCTTTTTCCCCACCTCCATGGAATAAAGCGTTTTTCATCCAAGTGTGGAGCTCATTACCTCCAGAGTGTGACCGCTGCGTGGTGGTCCCCTCTCTGGAGGTTATGAGCTCCACACTTGGATGAAAAACGCTTTTTTATTTCGACATTTTTCCATTTTACTTTTTTATACCATATCTTCCATGCTGGTTCTTATTTTCCCTGGTTCTTTTTTCTTCTTCCATGGAATAAAGCGTTTTTCATCCAAGTGTGGAGCTCATTACCTCCAGAGTGGGGCCACTGTATGGTGGTCTGCTCTCTGGAGTGATGAGCTTCCTATTAATTTTTTTTTTTTTTATTTCTTCTTTTTTTTTTTTTTTTTTTTTTTTTTCTATTTTTTTATATATTTTTTTCTTTTTTATTTCGAATTTTTTCCATTTCATTTATATATCTGTTTATTTAATTCCCTCATTGCTGGTACTAATTTCTTCCATGCTGGTTTCTTTTTTCCCCTGGTTCTTTTTTTTTCCCTGGTACTAATATCTTCCATGATAAATAGCGTTTTTCATCCAAGTATTGAGTTCATTCCTCCAGAGATGGGTCACTTTATTGTGCTTGCCCGTTCTGGATGTAATGTGCTCCACACTTGGATGAAAAACGCTTTTTTATTTCGATTTTTTTCCATTTTACTTGTTTATTTTATCAATTTTATTCAAGTGTAGTGTCATCTCCACATGCCCCCCGGGGAAAAAGCACTCTCAGGGGCGAAATACATTAAAAAAACAGCCATACAACAGTATTTTTATCAAAACAACAGGAGCTGGAGCTCTCCAGCTGCCTGTGGAGCTCTCCGTGGTGCTGGTGCGCTCTCCAATGTGCTGGGGCGCTCTCCAATATGCTGCGGCGCTCTCCAGTGTGCAGGGGGGTCTCTCCAGAGAATAAAGAAAGCGGAGGGCTTGATCTATTTGGATATGGTTATTTTAAATGATTGTATGCTTGAGTTTTTGACTGTCTCTCAAATAGATTGCAGTACTTAAATGTGTCCGCAAGACGGCGAAAATGAGCACATTTCAGGTTGTAACACATAGGGAAAATGTGCTTATTTTTGTTATTCTTTTTATTCTCCAGCTTCCCTCCCCGTGGAAAATGCACTCCATAACATAAACCCCTAACCCCTAACAATAACACTAACCCCTCACATAAACCCTAACCCCTCGCATAAACCCTAAAAATAACCCTAACCCCTCGCATAAACCCTAACAATAACACTAACCCCTCACATAAACCCTAACCCCTCGCATAAACCCTAAAAATAACACTAACCCCTCGCATAAACCCTAAAAACAACACTAACCCCTCGCATAAACCCTAACAATAACACTAACCCCTCGCATAAACCCTAACAATAACACTAACCCCTCACATAAACCCTAACCCCTCACATAAACCCTAACAATAACACTAACCCCTCGCATAAACCCTAACAATAACACTAACCCCTCACATAAACCCTAACCCCTCACATAAACCCTAACAATAACACTAACCCCTCGCATAAACCCTAACAATAACACTAACCCCTCACATAAACCCTAACCCCTCACATAAACCCTAACAATAACACTAACCCCTCGCATAAACCCTAACAATAACACTAACCCCTCACATAAACCCTAACCCCTCACATAAACCCTAACAATAACACTAACCCCTCGCATAAACCCTAACAATAACACTAACCCCTCACATAAACCCTAACCCCTCACATAAACCCTAACAATAACACTAACCCCTCGCATAAACCCTAACAATAACACTAACCCCTCACATAAACCCTAACCCCTCACATAAACCCTAACAATAACACTAACCCCTCACATAAACCCTAACCCCTCACATAAACCCTAACAATAACACTAACCCCCAACAAAAACCCTAACCCCTCACATAAACCCTAACCCCTAACAAAAACCCTAACATAAACCCTAACCCCTAACAATAACACTAACCCCTTACATAAACCCTAACCCCTAACAAAAACCCTAACATAAACCCTAACCCCTAACAATAACACTAACCCCTCACATAAACCCTAACCCCTAAAAAAAACCCTAACATAAACCCTAACCCCTAACAATAACACTAACCCCTCACATAAACCCTAACCCCTCACATAAACCCTAACAATAACACTAACCCCTCACATAAACCCTAACAATAACACTTACCCCTCACATAAACCCTAATAATAACACTAACCCCTCACATAAACCCTAACAATAACACTAACCCCTCACATAAACCCTAACCCCTCACATAAACCCTAACCCCTAACAAAAACCCTAACAATAACACTAACCCCTAACATAAACACTAACCCCTAACATAAACACTAACCCCTCACATAAACCCTAACCCCTAACAAAAACCCTAACAATAACACTAACCCCTAACATAAACACTAACCCCTAACATAAACACTAACCCCTAACATAAACCCTAACCCCTAACAAAAACCCTAACCCCAACCATACCCCTAACCATAACCCTAACCCTAACCCCAACCGTAACCCTAACCATAACCCCAAACATACCCCTAACCCTAACCCCAACCCTAACCCCAAACATACCCCTAACCCTAACCCCAAACATACCCCTAACCCCAACCCTAACCCCAAACATACCCCTAACCCCAAACATACCCCTAACCATAACCCCAACCCCAAACATACCCCTAACCCCAAACATACCCCTAACCCTAACCCCAACCCCAACCCTAACCCCAAACATACCCCTAACCCTAACCCCAACCCTAACCCCAACCCCAACCCTAACCCTAACCCCAACCCTAACCCCAAACATACCCCTAACCCCAAACATACCCCTAACCCTAACCCCAACCCCAACCCTAACCCCAAACATACCCCTAACCCTAACCCCAACCCTAACCCCAACCCCAACCCTAACCCTAACCCCAACCCTAACCCCAAACATACCCCTAACCCCAACCCTAACCCCAACCCCAACCCTAACCCCAAACATACCCCTAACCCCAAACCTAACCCCAAACATACCCCTAACCCCAACCCTAACCCCAAACATACCCCTAACCCTAACCCCAACCCTAACCCTAACCCCAACCCTAACCCCAAACATACCCCTAACCCCAACCCTAACCCCAACCCCAACCCTAACCCCAAACATACCCCTAACCCCAACCCTAACCCCAAACATACCCCTAACCCTAACCCCAACCCTAACCCCAACCCCAACCCTAACCCCAACCCCAACCCTAACCCCAAACATACCCCCAACCCTAACCCCAAACATACCCCTAACCGTAACCCCAACCATAACCCTAACCATAACCCCAACCATACCCCTAACCCTAACCCTAACCCAAACCCTAACCCTACCCCTAACCTTTGACCTTTGACCTTTGACCTTTGACCTTTGACCTTTGACCTTTGACCTTTGACCTTTGACCTTAACCATAACCATAACCATAACCATAACCCAAACCAAAACCCAAACCTAAACCACAACCATAACCATAACCACAACCACAACCCTAACCATAACCCTAACCAAAACCCTACCCCTAACCTTTGACCTTTGACCTTTGACCTTTGACCTAAGGAGGTCAAAGGTCAAAGGTCAGGGGTTGGGGTTATGGTTAGGGGTTATTGTTAGGGGTTTTGGTTATTGTTAGGGGTTGGGTTATTGTTAGGGGTTACTGTTAGGGGTTTTGGTTATTGTTAGGGGTTGCTGTTAGGGTTTGGGTTAATGTTAGGGGTTATGGTTATTGTTAGGGGTTACTGTTAGGGTTTGGGGTTATTGTTAGGGGTTGGTGTTATTGTTAGGGTTTGGGTTATTGTTAGGGGTTACTGTTAGGGGTTAGTGTTGTTGTTAGGGGTTTTGGTTATTGTTAGGGGTTACTGTTGGGGTTTGGGGTTATTGTTAGGGGTTTTGGTTATTGTTAGGGGTTACTGTTAGGGGTTAGTGTTATTGTTAGGGGTTTTGGTTATTGTTAGGGGTTATTGTTAGGGTTTTGGGTTATTGTTAGGGTTTTGGTCATTGTTAGGGGTTATTGTTAGGGTTTTGGTTATTGTTAGGGGTTATTGTTAGGGTTTTGGGTTATTGTTAGGGTTTTGGTCATTGTTAGGGGTTATTGTTAGGGTTTGGGGTTATTGTTAGGGGTTTTGGTTATTGTTAGGGGTTATTGTTATTGTTAGGGGTTATTGTTATTGTTAGGGGTTACTGTTAGGGGTTGTGGTTATTGTTAGGGGTTACTGTTAAGGGTTTTGGTTATTGTTAGGGTTTGGGGTTATTGTTAGGGTTTTTGGTTATTGTTTGGGGTTACTGTTAGTGGTTTTGGTTAATGTTAGGGGTTAATGTTAGGGGTTATGGTTATTGTTAGGGGTTTTGGTTATTGTTAGGGGTTACTGTTAGGGGTTTTGGTTATTGTTAGGGTTAGTGTTATTGTTAGGGTTTTGGTTATTTTTAGGGGTTATTGTTAGGGGTTTGGGTTATTGTTAGGGGTTACTGTTAGGGGTTGTGGTTATTGTTAGGGTTTTGGTTATTGTTAGGGGTTACTGTTAGTGGTTTTGGTTAATGTTAGGGGTTAATGTTAGGGGTTATGGTTATTGTTAGGGGTTTTGGTTATTGTTAGGGGTTACTGTTATTGTTAGGGGTTACTGTTTGGGTTTGGGGTTATTGTTAGGGGTTAGTGTTATTGTTAGGGTTATTGTTATTGTTAGGGGTTTTGGTTAATGTTAGGGGTTACTGTTAGGGGTTGTGGTTATTGTTAGGGGTTACTGTTAGAGGTTTTGGTTATTGTTAGGGGTTATGGTTATTGTTAGGGGTTACTGTTAGGGGTTTTGGTTATTGTTAGGGGTTACTGTTAGGGGTTTTGGTTATTGTTAGGGGTTACTGTTAGGGGTTTTTGTTATTGTTGGGGTTATTGTTAGGGGTTTTTGTTATTGTTGGGGTTATTGTTAGGGGTTTTGGTTATTGTTAGGGGTTGGGGTTATTGTTAGGGGTTGTGGTTATTGTTAGGGTTTTGGTTATTGTTAGGGGTTACTGTTAGGGGTTGTGGTTATTGTTAGGGGTTACTGTTAGGGGTTAGTGTTATTGTTAGGGTTTTGGTTATTGTTAGGGGTTACTGTTAGGGGTTTTGGTTATTGTTAGGGTTAGTGTTATTGTTAGGGTTTTGGTTATTGTTAGGGGTTATTGTTAGGGGTTTTGGTTATTGTTAGGGGTTATTGTTATTGTTAGGGGTTATTGTTATTGTTAGGGGTTACTGTTAGGGGTTGTGGTTATTGTTAGGGGTTACTGTTAGGGGTTGTGGTTATTGTTAGGGGTTACTGTTAGGGGTTTTGGTTATTGTTAGGGTTAGTGTTATTGTTAGGGTTTTGGTTATTGTTAGGGGTTATTGTTAGGGGTTTTGGTTATTGTTAGGGGTTATTGTTATTGTTAGGGGTTATTGTTATTGTTAGGGGTTACTGTTAGGGGTTAGTGTTATTGTTAGGGTTTTGGTTATTGTTAGGGGTTACTGTTAGGGGTTGTGGTTATTGTTAGGGGTTACTGTTAGGGTTTGGGGTTATTGTTAGGGGTTATTGTTATTGTTAGGGGTTATTGTTATTGTTAGGGGTTACTGTTAGGGGTTTTGGTTACTGTTAGGGTTTTGGTTACTGTTAGGGGTTACTGTTAGGGGTTACTGTTATTGTTAGGGGTTATGGTTATTGTTAGGGGTTTTGGTTATTGTTAGGGGTTGGGTTATTGTTAGGGGTTACTGTTAGGGGTTTTGGTTATTGTTAGGGGTTGCTGTTAGGGTTTGGGTTAATGTTAGGGGTTATGGTTATTGTTAGGGGTTACTGTTAGGGTTTGGGGTTATTGTTAGGGGTTGGTGTTATTGTTAGGGTTTGGGTTATTGTTAGGGGTTACTGTTAGGGGTTAGTGTTGTTGTTAGGGGTTTTGGTTATTGTTAGGGGTTACTGTTGGGGTTTGGGGTTATTGTTAGGGGTTTTGGTTATTGTTAGGGGTTACTGTTAGGGGTTAGTGTTATTGTTAGGGGTTTTGGTTATTGTTAGGGGTTATTGTTAGGGTTTTGGGTTATTGTTAGGGTTTTGGTCATTGTTAGGGGTTATTGTTAGGGTTTTGGTTATTGTTAGGGGTTATTGTTAGGGTTTGGGGTTATTGTTAGGGTTTTGGTTATTGTTAGGGGTTATTGTTAGGGTTTGGGGTTATTGTTAGGGGTTTTGGTTATTGTTAGGGGTTATTGTTATTGTTAGGGGTTATTGTTATTGTTAGGGGTTACTGTTAGGGGTTGTGGTTATTGTTAGGGGTTACTGTTAGGGGTTGTGGTTATTGTTAGGGGTTACTGTTAGGGGTTTTGGTTATTGTTAGGGTTTTGGTTATTGTTAGGGGTTATTGTTAGGGTTTGGGGTTATTGTTATGGGTTTTGGTTATTGTTAGGGGTTATTGTTAGGGGTTTTGGTTATTGTTAGGGGTTACTGTTAGGGGTTAGTGTTGTTGTTAGGGGTTACTGTTAGGGGTTAGTGTTATTGTTAGGGGTTACTGTTAGGGGTTTTGGTTACTGTTAGGGGTTACTGTAAGGGGTTTTGGTTATTGTTAGGGGTTTTGGTTACTGTTAGGGGTTATTGTTAGGGTTTGGGGTTATTGTTAGGGGTTTTGGTTATTGTTAGGGGTTATTGTTATTGTTAGGGGTTACTGTTAGGGGTTTTGGTTACTGTTAGGGTTTTGGTTACTGTTAGGGGTTACTGTTAGGGGTTTTGGTTATTGTTAGGGGTTTTGGTTACTGTTAGGGGTTATTGTTAGGGTTTGGGGTTATTGTTAGGGGTTTTGGTTATTGTTAGGGGTTATTGTTATTGTTAGGGGTTACTGTTAGGGGTTTTGGTTACTGTTAGGGTTTTGGTTACTGTTAGGGGTTACTGTTAGGGGTTTTGGTTATTGTTAGGGGTTACTGTTATTGTTAGGGGTTATGGTTATTGTTAGGGGTTTTGGTTAATGTTAGGGGTTACTGTTAGGGGTTATGGTTATTGTTAGGGGTTGGGGATATTGTTAGGGGTTGGGGTTATTGTTAGGGGTTGGTACAGTAGACAGTAATATTTGTCATTACAATAGTGATTATAATAGATCTGGTTCGTTTCTGGAAGGTTATTTTACCTATGTATGTGGTCATATCTCTGGTTGGATGTATTTTCTATCATTTTGTGTCAAAAATTATCATCCTGGCTTGTTCTGGGGCTATATCTGACCATAACTACTGTCTAAAACAAGCATATTTAATAATAGAAAGCCCTTAAAACCATTAAAATGTATTAAATTAACGACTAAAATGTATTTAAATGATGAAATATAATGACTCGAGTTTAATTTAATCTATTCTGTATTTTTAAACACTTTAAATGAGCCCAGGGAACGTATTTTAGCCATAAAAAGGGTTTATTTTAACAATTGTAATGACAAAAAGTGTCCACAGGAGGGCATCTTTTCTCCCTTTTCCATACTTGTAATGACAAAAAGTGTCCACAGGAGGGCATCTTTTCTCCCTTTTCCAAAACAGCGTCTCTCGTCCATTTCTTACGGTACTGTATAAAAAAACTGGTTAAAAACGGTTCTCTTGGGTCAATTAAGACGGGGTAAAGTGCCTAAATATTTGCTGGGACTATATATCTTCTTTTTTTATCAAAAGAATCATTTTTGAATGTATATCCAGCCGGGAAATGCTTTTGGTACGAGTAAAAATGGATGACTGAATTGTAGTTGCCTTTATTAAATACAGTCCATTTCGGTTCTGAAGGGTTATTTTCAGTTGGGATTTTTTTCTAAATATAAAAGGGTGTATTATTGACAAATTGGTGAAAAAATTAACTTCCAGGGACATTCTGTTGATTTTTTATCACTATAAATAGTAGCCTAAATCATGCCTATTTTCGCTAAAATGATGCATGCATTATAATAAGGTCCAGTCGGTTCTAGTTGTTGTTTTTAACTGGGAATTGTGTCAAATGTGTAAAGGGATGTATTATACTTGTGCTGTGTAAAAATAAAGATTTAATAATGTTCTTGGACTATTTTATACCATAAATAGTGTCATAAACACTGGCACTTGATATAGCATATTGCCTTGTATTAAAAACGGTCCATTTTGGTTCTGGAAGGTTATTTAGATTCAGGACTTTGTCTTATCTCTGGGTGGATGTATTAATGAATGATTTGTGAAGAAATAAACTTTTAGGGACGTTCTGGGACTATTTTTTTACCATAAATAGTGTACAAAAACATGCTTATTTGCGATAAAATGTTGCATGTATTTGAACCAGGTCCAGTTGGTTTTGGTTGATGGTTTGACATGTGGATGGTGTCCATTGAATAAAGGAATGTGTTTTTGATTAAATGGTGTAAAATTTATCATCCAGTGATGTTCTGGAGTTTTAATATTCTATAATCAATGACCTCCATTTGGGTACTGTGTTTTTGCATGGTGGTTGCATTATAACCGGTCCATTTCGGTTCTGGAGTGTTGTTTTAACTGGGAATTTTTTTCATTGTATTTGGCAATGTATTTTGCTTATTCTTTGAAAAAATCAACATCCAGGATGGTTCTGATGCTATTTGTCACTATAATAAATGTCCAAAACATACTAATTTGCGATAAAAATACGGGTGTCATTATAACCGGTCCATTTCGGTTCTGGTGGGTGTATTTGCCCAAAATCTTTGTTCATTGATGAAAGTAATGTATTTTTGACAATTCTGTATAAAAAATATCATTTAGACATGTTCTGGGCCTTTGTTATAATATAATCAATGACCTCTAATTTTTTTACTTTATTTTGCATGTTTTTTGTGTTAGAACCAAGCTTTCTCGGTTCTGGTTGGTGCTATTAACCAGACTTTTTAAGGGTATGTAAGTAAATGTATAAGCAATATTCAGTGAAAAAATCAACATCCAGGATGGTTCTGGGGCTATTTAGCACCATAATAAATGTCCAAATCATACTAATTTGCGATAAAAATAAGAGTGTCATTATAAGCGGTCCATTTCGGTTCTGGTGTATGTATTTGCCCAAAATCTTTGTCCATTGATGAAAGTAATGTATTTTTGACAATTCTGTATAAAAATTATTATCCAGACATGTTCTGGGCCTTTGTAATATCATAATCAATGACGTCTAATTTTGTACTTTATTTTGCACATTTTTTGTATTAGAACCGAGCCTTCTCGGTTCTGGTTTGTGTTATCAATCAGAACTTTTTATATGTTGTTGCTGGATATATTTTAATTATTCTGTGAAAAAATCAACATCCAGGATGGTTCTGGGGCTATTTGGCACCATAATAAATGTCCAAATCATGCTAATTTGCGATAAAATTATGGGTTGTGTTATAACCGGTCCATTTCGGTTCTGGTGGGTGTATTTGGCCAAAATCTTTTTTCATTTATAATGGTAACGTATTTTTGACAATTCTGTATAAAATTTATCATCCAGGGATGTTTTGAAGCTTTGTAATATCATATTCAAAGACGTCTAATTCTTAACTTTATTTTGCACGTTTTTTTGTATTAGAACCGAACCCACTCGGTTCTGGTTGGTGCTGTTAACCAGGGGTTTTTACATCATGTATATGAATGTGTTTTTATCATTCTGTGAAAAAATCAACATCCAGGATGGTTCTGATGCTATTTGTCACTATAATAAATGTCAAAAACATGCTAATTTGCGATAAAAATAAGGGTTGCATTATAACCGGTCCATTTCGGTTCTGGTGTGTGTATTTGCCTAAAACTTGTGTCTTTTGATGACATGGATGTCTTTTCGACTAAGATGTGTAAAAATTATCACTTAGTGATGTTTTAAAGCTGTGTTATACCATAATCAATGAACTCAGTTTTCACAATTTATTTTGCAATTTTTTGGTATTAGAACCGAGCCAACTCGGTTCTGGTTGGTGCTGTTAACCAGGGGTTTTTACTGCATGTAGATAAATGTGTTCTTATAATTCCGTGTAAAAATCAAGATCCAATATTGTTTTGGGGCTATTTGGCATCATAATAAGTGTCCAAAACATCCAAATTTGCGATAAAATCAATGCCTGTATTAGAACCGGTCCATTTCGGTTCTGGTGAGTGTATTTGCCTAAAACTTGTGTCTTTTGATGACATGGATGTCTTTATGACTGAGATGTGTAAAAATTATCACTTAATGATGTTGTAAAGCTTTGTTATACCATAATCAAGGAACTCAGTTTTTGCAATTTATTTTGCAAGTTTTTTGTATTAGAACCGAGCTTACTCGGTTCTGGTTGGTGCTATTAACCAGATTTTTTTAGAATATGTGAGTAAATGTATTAGCAACATTCTGTGAAAAAATCAACAACCAGTATGGTTCTGGGGCTATTTTATACTATAATAAATGTCAAAAACATGCTAATTTGCGATAAAAATAAGGGTGTCATTATAACCGGTCCATTTCGGTTCTGGTGTGTGTATTTGCCTGGAACTTGTATCTATTAATGACATTGATGTCTTTTTGACTAATATGTGTAAAAATTATCACCCAGTAATGTTCTGGAGCTTTGTTATACCATAATCAATGAACTCAGTTTTCGCATTTTATTTTGCAAGTTTTTTGTACTAGAACCGAGCTTACTCGGTTCTGGTTAATGCTATTAACCAGAATTTTTTAAGATAATGTGAGTTCATGTATTAGCAACATTCTGTGAAAAAATTAACATCCAAGATGGTCCTGGGGCAATTTGCCATTATAAAATATGTTCAAAACAAGCAAATTTGCGATAAATTCAATGCCTGTATTAGAACCGGTCCATTTCGGTTCTGGTTAGTGTATTGACCCAGGATCGGTTTCCAATGATAATGTGAATGTGTTTTCTAATGTTATTTAAAATTTTGTCATTCAGATATGTTCTGGGGCTTTGTAATATCATATTAAATGACGTCTATTTTTTTACTTTATTTTGCAATTTTTTTTGTATTAGAACCGAGCTTACTCGGTTCTGGTTGGTGCTGTTAACCAGGCGTTTTTACCCAATGTAGATGAAAGTGTTTTTATCATTCTTTGTAAAAATGAAGATCCAAGATGGTTTTGGGGCAATTTTATATTAGAAAATGTGTCCAAAACATGCTAATTTGCGATAAAATCATTGCCTGTATTATAACCGGTCCATTTCGGTTCTGGTAGGTGTATTTACTCAGGAGTTGTGTCTAATGATGAAATGGATCTATTATTGACAATTCTATATAAAAATTATCATCCAGGGATGTTCAGGGCCTTTGTAATATCCAAATCAATGACCTCTATTTGTGTACTTTATTTTTGCATGTTTGTTGTATTTGAACCGGTCCATGTCGGTTCTGGAAAATGCTATAAACCAGAATTTTTACCCACTTATAGGTAGATGTATTATCATCATTCTGTGAAAAAATAAACTTCCAGGGACATTCTGGGGCTATTTGCCATCACAAATAGTGTCAAAAAGTGTATATTTGCGATAAAAATAGTGCTTGTATTAGAACGGGTCCATTTCGGTTCTGGTTGGTGTATTAACTCAAAACTTGTTTCTAATGATGATGGGAATGTATGATTGACTATTCTGTATAAAAATTATCATCCAGACATGTTCTGAAACTTTGTTATACTATAATGAATGACCTCTATTTCAGCACTATATCTTGCACATTTTCATGTATTAGAACTAGTCCATATCGGTTCTGAATGATGTTATAAACCAGAATTATTGTCTATTATGTATGTGTATGTATTTACATTATTTTGTGTAAAAATAATCATCCTGGCATGTTCTGGGACAATTTGCCACCATAAAAAGTGTCAAAAACATGTCTATTTGTGTTAAAAATAGTGCCCTTTATTTGAACTAGGCCCATTTGGTTCTGGTGGGTTTATTTAGTTATAAATGGTGTTCAATGATGATAAGGATGTATTTTTAACTATTCTATATAAAAATGATCATCCAGGCATATTCTGAAGCCTTGTTATACCATAAAGTATGACCTCTATATGACTACTTTATTTGACATGCTGGTTGTATTAGAAGTTGGTCATATAAGTTCTGGATAGT
>NW_027551730.1:5000-10000 GCF_051989575.1 Stigmatopora nigra | reverse complement strand
CATAAAAGCCGCGGTTCGATCGATTGAGATTCGGGGAGGAGATCCTTTTATTTCATTTTTTTCGGTTATCGCCCTGCCGACGCGGGTGTCCGCGCACCACGCGCCGGCGCCTTCGGTCCGTGTTGTTTTTGCCTCGGATCCAGTCCATTTTGCGGAGGGACACTCACGGGTCGGTGGTTACTATCCAAATGACCGCCTCGTGACCGCGGACTGTGAGGTCTTTGTGGATCTCAACGACATGCCTCGCTCACATATGCATGTTCCCCGAAATCTCGCTCTCTCGACCACTTCTCTGTACGGGCATGGACGAGCCCCGTATCTGGCTTTACTTAGGGGGTCGGGGTGCGTGCTGGCATAACACTTTCCCGATCTTGCATCCCCAGTCGCGGGCCACGCCGCGGAACGGTGCCGCCCCTCACCGCCGCGGTCGGGCCCGATTGAATGTCAGGCGACGCTCAGACAGACGTGGCCCCGGGAGGGACCCGGGGCCGCGAGTTGCGTTCAAAGTGTCGATGATCAATGTGTCCTGCAATTCACATTAATTCTCGCAGCTAGCTGCGTTCTTCATCGACGCACGAGCCGAGTGATCCACCGCTGAGAGTTGTCTACAGGTGCCTCCCGACATCTCCAGGCGGCCGCCCGGGTCAGCCCCCCGCTGCCCGGCCACCCATGTAGAGCAGTGATGCCCGGAGACACCTTTCAAGATCGCAACACCTGAGTTGGCAAAGCAATCGGAAGGTCTATTGCTCCCAAGGCGGGCACGGTTTATCCACCCCTGATTTGGCTGAGTTAGGCGGTGGGGCCTAGGGTCGATCAAGAGCTCCCCCCATCCTAGGTTCATCCCGACTTGGGTAAAGTGGGGCCCAAGGGGTGAGCGTTGAGATGTCGCCGAAGGCCAGGTAATGGGACCGGTGATCCGGCGTAACTACTGTCCTCGGAGGAATGCGGTGACGTAGCACCGTGAGTCACCCGCGGCTCCTCAAGGAAGCGGCTCTGAGGCTTTTCCCACGGCTCCCGAACCCCAGAACACTCCGAGCGTAGCACAAGACCGGGCCGGGTGGCAACCCATATACCCCCGTTTTGTTGGCACGCGCCAGACGAGCAAAAGCGGAACCGGGTACCTTGTCCGTGGTGGTCGCCGTAATGGATCCGGGCTCGACCACCGTCCATCGAATCGATCTTCCCGAACCTTCATCGCATCAGAGACGGGCAACGTGCACCCCTTTACGTTGACTATAGCGGTTACAGTAAACTGTAACCATTCCGGCCTCGGCGGTGCGGGACCATTGTTTCTCGGGCCCCGACACGTCTATAAGTGCCATCTACATGAGCCTTCGAAAGTCCGGTCCGGGCGAGAGGGAGGGATTCGGCGCCCGACTACCCTAAGAGGCGGAACGCCGCTGCCGGAGACTAGCCCGGGGACGCACGCGCGGACTGCCATGCCCGTGCTCTTGCGCGTCAACCCAGAGAGAGAATCGACAGGGACGGATACCTCCGGGGCCGGCCCTAGGCCCAACCCCCTCTCGTTATGCCTCACGTCAATACGTGCGATCGCCCTGTACCTTGTCACGCGATCGATTCGGTTATTTGCCAACCTTCCTTCACTCCTTCCTTTCGTGGCAGGGAGACGTGCACAGTGCATCTACCGATAGCCGCAAGCAGCCCGGTGACACGACGAGAAAACTGTGGAACGGCCGGCGGCACCTGCGTGCAACCGTAACAAACCGAGAAGAAGCACAGTTTCTCGTGACGGGGGTTTTTCGCAAAACAAAACAAAGAACTCCCGACACCTCCAGGCGATGACGTAACCCGTGAGTCACCCGCGGCTCCTCAAGTGAAGCGGCTCTGAGGCTTTTCCCACGGGCCTGAACCACCCAGAGGCACCAAAGAGGTCGTAGAGATTGTGTACTCCATCCCCCTAGAATAGGCACTTATCTCACAAGCCCGGCGATGCCAACCCGAACCAACAAGGAAAGTCAGGGCCCTTTTACGGCGCAACTTTTTGTGGCGCTCGATTTGTCAAGGCGGGGTAAATCGAGTCTTTAAACCAGCGTACAACCACCAGAGGCCTTCATAGTGGCGTACAGGTACCGGGCACCTGACTCCCTTCTTATTACCGGAATAATCCCACACGGGAAGCTTTTTTGTCGCAGACTGTGGAGGGGTTCCCAACCTGGTCCCAACATGATCTGTTTTCATTTTCATTCACGCATCGGTTCTTTACGTGATTTCCAAGCATTTCATCTCGTAACACATGTCCACCATCATTAACACATGTCCGTTACCGTCACATCACATCTTGCCCTGTACTATCGGCTCTTTTCTGGCCCTGTGGCTCCATATGTCCGGTGCTTCACCAAGTACCATGTCTCATTTTTGTTGTCCTCCAAGAATCGGCTTTGTCCCAAAGGCTATGGTATTTGGCATCTCGTTATATTTCCTCCGGCAATGCTCGGCTGGTGGTTAGGTTTCCATGTGTGCCCTCCGTCCACATGCGCCCTTTTTGGGAAAAAAACCGGACTATGGCAGGTCTTTAGTTCAGGTTTGTATCCCACCCCGTGGCTTAGGGATTCTCGTCAACCATCGGTGTCATTGGCAAAATTTTAGAACTCTCCATATTCGTCAGTATTGTCCTCATTTCCATCGATGAACTCATGGTCATTTCGTTTCCATTTTGTCCTCTTTTGTCCTCCACATGAACTCGAATGGTGAAATCGTTGCCTTTTTCCCTTGAACTCTTTTTTCTCGCCCGAACCGACACGAGGGTTTCATGCTTGGGTCGACGGTGCAGATCCCCACCGGGCGGATGCAGATAAGGTGACGATGGTCAGTCCTGACGCGGAGGGGCCTTGGACGAGTGGGGTCTACCACCCGCAGTACCTTAGCCTCCGGCCAATCACCGTCGCACGCACCAGTCCTCACCGTTATCCAGTTTCGAACGCACTCTCTTCTCTCGGCGTCTCGCCGACCCAGCTATCCCAAACCGACGCGCGGTTGTGTGGAACGTGAACGAGACGACCGCTGAACAAACTCAGCCGGGCGGATGCAGAGACAGTGACGATGGTCAGTCCTGACGCGGAGGGGCCTTGGACGAGTGGGGTCTACCACCCGCAGTACTTAGCCTCCGGCCAATCACCGGTCGCACGCACCGTGTCCTCACCGTTATCCGTGACCTCGAATGAGTCAGACGCATCGCTCTTGTTGTCACGGCTCTCCAATTGGCCAGAGCGAGACGAAACGCGCTCGCGGGGGACCGTCCGGTGCAGTGACAGCACGATGGTCAGCCTGACGCGGAGGGGCTTGGACGAGTGGGGTCTACACCCGCAGTACCTAGCCTCCGTCAATCGCCGATCGCACGCGCCAGAAACCTCTCCGTTGTTCAGTCACGAGCTCGCACGAGCCATCCCTCCACACGACTATACCCTGCCGACAGAAGACACGGGCGAGACGACCGCCACATTACATACTCCGCCACATTACATACTAGGCCGAGGCGGATGCAGATAAAGTGACGATGGTCAGTCCTGACGCGGAGGGGCCTTGGACGAGTGGGGTCTACCACCCGCAGTACCTTAGCCTCCGGCCAATCACCGGTCGCACGCACTATGTCCTCACCGTTATCCCGGCTTTCGTTATGCTGCGCACGTTCAGTTCCACTGCCCCCGTTGTCTTTAGCGTGACGTGGTCATACGTGCCAAGCCGCACCCACGCGACCGAGGCGGATGCAGATAAAGTACGATGGTCAGTCCTGACGCGGAGGGGCCTTGGACGAGTGGGGTCTACCACCCGCAGTACCTTAGCCTCCGGCCAATCACCGGTCGCACGCACTATGTCCTCACCGTTATCCCGGCTTTGCAAGCACTATACCCTGGCCCGTCTTGTCGCACTGCTCTTTAAGAGAGCGAGACGACCGCACGGACCGTGACCGTCCGGTTGCAGTGACAGCGACGATGGTCAGCCCTGACGCGGAGGGGCCTTGGACGAGTGGGGTCCACCACCCGCAGTACCTTAGCCTCCGGCCAATCGCCGATCGCACGCGCCAGAAACCTCTCCGTTGTTCGGTACACGGCTCGAACAGCCGCCCCTCACACTTTCACTATACCTCTTTGACCGAGAACGCCCACTCGCACGCACGAGCCCCGGAGCGGATGCAGTGACAGTGACGATGGTCAGCCCTGACGCGGAGGGGCCTTGGACGAGTGGGGTCCACCACCCGCAGTACCTTAGCCTCCGGTCAATCGCCGGTCGCACGCACCAGAAACCTCACCGTTATCGCCGGGAACACGGCACGCGCGAGCCGTCCCCACGCGGTCGCCAATCGGGGTTTGCGCTGTGCCCTCTTCAGCACCCCGTGGCTTTCGAGTTCATTTCGAGTAACGGTGAACGCTGTGCCCCATCAGCGACCCGTACTCCTTTCATTTTTTTTTCACCACCGGCGACCGCTGTGCCCCAGCAGCGGACCCGTAGAGTTCATTTCTCCGACGGCGACGCTGTTGCCCAAGCAGCGACCCGTAATTTCTTCCATCGGCGACGCTGTTGCCCAAGCAGCGACCCGTACCTAGGGGTGACCGCTGTGCCCCAGCAGCGGACCCCGTGACCATATTTTTGAGTTCATCCAACGGCGAAGCTGTTGCCCAAGCAGCGACCCGTATTTTCTCCAATGGTGAAGCTGTTGCCCAAGCAGCGACACCTCATTTCATTTCCACAACGGCGAAGCTGTTGCCCAAGCAGCGACCCGTGTTTCATTTCTCCGACGGCGAAGCTGTTGCCCAAGCAGCGACCCGTCACTTGGATGAGTTCTTTCTTTTGACACCAGATTCATTCGTATTCAGCCAGGGGTTAATAAGGATTTTTACCATCAATTCATGCCGTGCCATGTATGCCGTTAGCGGATGGGAATCAGATCCGCTGGCGGGCTTGCTACCTTTTGTTAACCATCCATGCCGTCGGCGGTGTAGGAAAAAGCCCCGCCATCATTATAGGTTTGCCATTTTCACGCC
>NW_027551729.1:0-19466 GCF_051989575.1 Stigmatopora nigra | reverse complement strand
TATGTGTGTGTGTATATGTGTGTGTGTATATGTGTGTGTGTATATGTGTGTGTGTATATGTGTGTGTGTATATGTGTGTGTGTATATGTGTGTGTGTATATGTGTGTGTGTATATGTGTGTGTGTATATGTGTGTGTGTATATGTGTGTGTGTATATGTGTGTGTGTATATGTGTGTGTGTATATGTGTGTGTGTATATGTGTGTGTGTATATGTGTGTGTGTATATGTGTGTGTGTATATGTGTGTGTGTATATGTGTGTGTGTATATGTGTGTGTGTATATGTGTGTGTGTATATGTGTGTGTGTATATGTGTGTGTGTATATGTGTGTGTGTATATGTGTGTGTGTATATGTGTGTGTGTATATGTGTGTGTGTATATGTGTGTGTGTATATGTGTGTGTTGTATATGTGATGTGTATATGTGTGTGTATATGTGTATGTGTATATGTGTATGTGTATATGTGTATATGTATATATATATATATATATATATATATATATATATATATATATATATATATATATATATATATATATATATATATATATATATATATATATATATATATATATATATATATATATATATATATATATATATATATATATATATATATATATATATATATATATATATATATATATATATATATATATATATATATATATATATATATATATATATATATATATATATATATATATATATATATATATATATATATATATATATATATATATATATATATATATATATATATATATATATATATATATATATATATATATATATATATATATATATATATATATATATATATATATATATATATATATATATATATATATATATATATATATATATATATATATATATATATATATATATATATATATATATATATATATATATATATATATATATATATATATATATATATATATATATATATATATATATATATATATATATATATATATATATATATATATATATATATATATATATATATATATATATATATATATATATATATATATATATATATATATATATATATATATATATATATATATATATATATATATATATATATATATATATATATATATATATATATATATATATATATATATATATATATATATATATATATATATATATATATATATATATATATATATATATATATATATATATATATATATATATATATATATATATATATATATATATATATATATATATATATATATATATATATATATATATATATATATATATATATATATATATATATATATATATATATATATATATATATATATATATATATATATATATATATATATATATATATATATATATATATATATATATATATATATATATATATATATATATATATATATATATATATATATATATATATATATATATATATATATATATATATATATATATATATATATATATATATATATATATATATATATATATATATATATATATATATATATATATATATATATATATATATATATATATATATATATATATATATATATATATATATATATATATATATATATATATATATATATATATATATATATATATATATATATATATATATATATATATATATATATATATATATATATATATATATATATATATAAAAATATTGATCTTTTTTCAAATGTCTCCTTCTTCTTAGGTTGCTCTACCCTCCTGTTGGCCAGTGTCATTTCCTTCCTGGGAGGTCTGGTTTTTGGTTACGAACTGGGAATCATTTCTGGCAGTTTGCTGCAGCTCAAGGCTGAGTTTGGACTCAACTGCATACAACAAGAGGCACTTGTCAGCTCCTTGTTGATTGGAGCCTTGTTCGCCTCTGTAGTGGGGGGTGGCTTAATTGACCGTAATGGGTGCAGAAAATCTATCTTGCTCAGTAATATCCTATTGCTGACTGGAAGTCTCATCCTCCTTATCAGCTCCTACACATCACTATTGTTGGGCAGGTTCACGGTGGGATTTGCCATGTGCCAATCATCAATGTCCTGCTGTATCTTTATTTCGGAGCTTGTGACTCCTGAGCGCAGGGGTTTTTTGGTAACGCTGTACGAAGCTGGAATCACTATAGGCATTCTTATTGCTTACACTATAAACTATATTTTGTTTGACTTACAAATGGGTTGGAAGTGGATGTTTGGCTTAGCTATAGTACCAACCTTGAGTCAACTTGTTTTTATATGGTTTCTTCCATCAAACACCGGGGAACGATGCATTTATTCTGAAACACCCCTCAGTGCTACAATGGAAAACCAAAACAAAGCTTGGCCTAACAGCAGCAGGGAAGGCAAGAAGGTACAATATGATATTACATACCTTTTCCGTCGTGAAGACAATATGAGGACCCGCACCATCATTGGGCTTGGACTGGTGCTATTCCAGCAGTTCACAGGCCAGCCAAATGTTCTCTTTTATGCCTCCACAATATTTCACTCTGCGGGGTTTCAAACAGACAACTCTGCACTGCTTGCATCTGTTGGTATTGGAACAGTCAAAGTCATCGCCACGCTCAGCTCAATGGTGTATTCTGATAAAGTTGGAAGGAGGCCTTTGCTTATCGGTGGCTGCAGTGTCTTGGCTTTTTGTTTAATATGCATTGGAGTTATCAGTGGACATTTACTGGAGGAAGCCATAGAACCTTGTAGTCCAAATGGGTCAACTGGCAACAAAACAAGGCAACTTCATTTAAAACTTGGAAATTACACATCTTTTGATGAAAATAACAAACTGCAGGTTGCTGATGAACTAGTTTTTGGACACAAAACAGAAGGAACTATGGATCCCATTATGGAATCTTCTCACAGCGTTCAAGAAAAAGTTTTCAACTGGATCATTCTCATATGCATGATGGGAGCTGTCACTGCATATTCCATTGGATTTGGCCCATGTTTGTATATTCATCTTAATTATATTAAAAATAGACTATGTGCAATGGTTTCATTTGCATCCATTGGTTCAATATGCAGCAGTGCTTTAAAACCTCAAATCACGGATATTTACACACCAATAATATAATAGAATCTTGTCAACAGCATTAAAAAATAATTAAGCCTCACACAAATCCATGAAGTAAAAGTATTAAAATTGTACCAAAAAAATGTAACATTTCCGTTAGCTTTCGATGACGTCACAAGAATGAGGGGGCCGGAAGGGCAGTGGGAGTATGCCTCAATGGAAGAGTAGTATGTAGTTCTTACTAGTTTTATCATGGATTGCAAAATTCCAAGTGGGCACCCAAAACATGTTTACCCTAAATGTTCTAACTGGAGGCTCAAGCACCTTAACATGGCTCCATTCACATATAAGATCTATTAATTTCTAAATATCTAATATTTAGGATCCCTTGAGTATAGTAACAAACCTGCCAATTGAACATCTAATATTTCATCATCAGAAATTAAAACCGGGATTTTAGTAGTGCATTTTTGACAATCCTGGCTGAGAGACGGACTGACTGAAAGCGGAATATTTTACTGTACTTTAGTTAAAAGAAAAACAATCCAACTCATTGGGCACGTGTCATTTGTCACTTGGTAAAAGCCAGTGTCGGTGCTTGCATTTTCTAGTAGCGCCTTCTATCGGAACTCTTCTATCAAACTTGTGTTTTGACCGTAAGCTCAACTGAGAGCTGGCAAGCAAATGGTTAGCAGGAGAATGTTAATCAAAGCTGTTAGTTTTAATCCCTCACACATTTTACTGATAATGCTTGAATAATTAGAAAACAAATTTAAAAAACTCGATAGAAAGGACAATGAAAACCTACAATGGAACTTTAAAAAGTAATTGCCTATTATGTCAAAGTTACTTCTGTATCTAAAATGTAGATTTACAGCACGGGCCTATTAGGTCAAAGTTACTTCTGTATCTAAAATGTAGATTTAAAGCACGGTGAAAATTTTATAGATATCAGAAAACATCTTCCACTGGTGGTCGAGATATTGCAAGTGTGACAACCATTCTCTTTCTCCCCCACGATGGCCATTAAGGACATTGTAAAATGTATACAATAATTCAGGCAATGCTTAGTAGAAAAAAACAACGCAGTAAGAAGCAATTATATGCAGCAGTAAGGTCTGACAAAGGGAATTTAGAATTTCATAAAGGATGGATAGAGAGTTTATTGTAAAATACTAAAAAAAACAAACTTAAATGTTAAAATAACTTGAACATTTATAACAATGAGGAAATCCCAAATACACTGACTGTACTCTATTTGCAAAATGCTGAATTCCAGATTTTTGTAAATTTTCCTGAGCTAAAAGGCTCAAAGCGTGAAATAGCACACTCATTCATTTGCTAAATGCTTCTGGTCAGGGCTTCCCTGCATCTTGACAGCACAGAATCTCATTGTTTTTCTCATTGTTGTAGTGACCTGGCTCCTTCTCAGTGAAATATTTCCTGCTGCTTTGAAAGGGAGAGCATTTGCCCTTACGACCTGCTTCAACTGGATTGCCCACCTTTTGGTTGGCTTCACTTTCCTGGACATTTTAAGTAAGCTCTCCTCATGCAGCATCAAACAGTGATGCTGAATAACTGCTACAGCACACACGACATGTTGTGGGATCTATATGTAGGAAATTTTGATTTCTAAAGCGAAAAAATATATAAATATAATAAAGTATATAATGGTTATCCTATCAATACAAGTAACAGAAAAAAAATCAACAGTGAAATGCTCTTCTTTTTGATGACAAAATAATATACCATTGGACCTATTGAATAATAAAAGAATTTGTGAGTGAATTGAAAGATCGGAAGAATGTATACTTTTTATTTGATATTAGCAAGGCAAAATTATTTACATATCACAATTTAATACAAGGTAATTAGCAAGACACAATTAACAAATGTATATTTAAAAACAGCACTGGTCTATGAAATTGAGGATAACATCGGCTTCAGAAATGAAAATGGATAAGTAATCCTTCGAATATCACGGATAATGTAGATCAGATTGGGACGCGATGCAATTACTATAGACAATAATGTCGCATTTTAGTGCAGATCTTGACCTCAAGACAGGTATAAAAATGTCCAACACTAAAAACACAATCTGGTCGCTGTGTTTGTAGCTGCATAAAAGGGTCCAAGAAGAGAGGAGATCTATAGTAACTTCGATTTTTAGACAATGTTATAAACTAATCCGTCCAAATCACCCATTTTCTTATTTATGTGCTGAATCGATCAAAAATGAGGAATTAAAATCAAAAATATGAATGACAAAATAACTATTTTTAAATTATAATTGATACCTTCATGAAGTGAAATCCATCTCAAACCTGGAACTTTCAATTAAATTTTCCATCATGCATTCATTCCTTTGTTTCAACATTAAAACTTTGCATTGGCTGATTTTTGTTCAGACCTGTAAACTGTTTATTGTCTGTGAATGGCTATTATTTTGAACTTTACATGCTCTATGATTACTGAGCGCCAGTCAAGGTTCTATCTTGTTACCCTTATTTGCAGCGATAGAAATACAAAGTAGATTATGTACTAGAGGATTTTTTTAAAAATAGACATGCGAAATGTGCTTTGGCCTTATGAAGTCACCAAACACTGATTTGTCTGTTCGTTTTTGAATCACTAGATGCAATAGGTCTGTCTGGCACTTTCCTAATCTATGGGATAACCTCAATTGGAGCTGCAATTTTCTTCTACTTCATGCTACCCGAGACCAAATGCAAGACACTGGATGAGATCGATCAAGAGCTACGTTACAACAGGTGTGTCCTTTAGGATGGTAAACATTTTATTTGGAACACAATATTTTCATGTGCTCTGGTCTAGGTTTCGCCACAGAGCAGAGTGCTGTGACTTTCTCAGACAAAGGAATCATCCACCCGAATACCAAAGAGTTGCCACTCAATTAGTGGGTGACTGTTGAAAGAAAGAAACAAGCAATATCCCCAATTGTTGCAATAATAAACATATAGGTAATTTCGTCTGTATTTCATTCTTATAACTTTTTTGTTCATCTTAATAGCAATTTTATTTATTTTTTATTTATTTATTTAAATATTTGGGGTACGGAATGAGACACTGGGGGCGGGGCTACTTGCTGAAAATTAAGATGTGGTCACATGACCCATAGATGCATTTTCTATCCTGGATTCTATGTTTGAGCTGTTGTGATCATATAAGGGTGTCAGACTAGGACCATCTTAGATATAATATTTAGATTTTTTTTTTATATAAATGGATTTAAAGAACGGGATTAAAAGCCCTGAATATTCATTTTTTCATTTTTTCATCAAACTGTGATTTTCAGTTTTTTTTCTTCACATTCTGTCTGTCATGGTTGAGGTTTACCCATGTTGACAATTACAGGGCTCTCTAATCTTTTCAAGTAAGATAACTTGCACAATTGGTGGATGACTAAACACCCATTTGCCCCACTGTATGTAGAACTGGGATTACCCGAGTTTCTTGGCATATTCTAGATAGCCGATAAGGATCTCATGGTACACTGCTGTTCTTAAAACTCTGGGTTTGAAGAAGTGAATACTGTCGAGGTAAGATATGTAGACTCGTCTGGTGTTGGGGAATGGGCATTCAGAGCCGTACTCCTGTACATGCATGCCAAAGAAGCACACATCGACACCATCTATCTCCTCAAAGGCGAAAAGTGCTTTGGTTCGGTAAGGAAAGCTCTCTGGCATCTCACCAGTATCCACAAATCTTGCTTTCATTCCTTGTTTAACCTCTACCGTTTTGTCGGAGCTAGCATACCAACATGTTCTTACCTCAAAAACTCAATATATCTAAAAATAAAATTGCTGAATATTTTTGGGGGTTGAGAACTGTGATTTTCAGTTTTTTTTCTTCACATTCTGTCTGTCATGGTTGAGGTTTACCCATGTTGACAATTACAGGGCTCTCTAATCTTTTCAAGTAAGATAACTTGCACAATTGGTGGATGACTAAACACCCATTTGCCCCACTGTATGTAGAACTGGGATTACCCGAGTTTCTTGGCATATTCTAGATAGCCGATAAGGATCTCATGGTACACTGCTGTTCTTAAAACTCTGGGTTTGAAGAAGTGAATACTGTCGAGGTAAGATATGTAGACTCGTCTGGTGTTGGGGAATGGGCATTCAGAGCCGTACTCCTGTACATGCATGCCAAAGAAGCACACATCGACACCATCTATCTCCTCAAAGGCGAAAAGTGCTTTGGTTCGGTAAGGAAAGCTCTCTGGCATCTCACCAGTATCCACAAATCTTGCTTTCATTCCTTGTTTAACCTCTACCGTTTTGTCGGAGCTAGCATACCAACATGTTCTTACCTCAAAAACTCAATATATCTAAAAATAAAATTGCTGAATATTTTTGGGGGTTGAGTGGGGCTTTTTTAGTTTGAGCTATTTTAGGAGGATATCCGTGTGTCCCGGTGACCATTACTGTGCATAATTAGGCAACATAACAGTAAAACAAATATAATTCCATTTTAATAATTTATTTTCACCAAGGAAACAAATACAACAGCTCAACATCCACAAATATACATGTATGACATTCAAAAAGAGATCAATGACCAATAGAGTCACCTTTCTTTGCGAACAACACTGAAAAGCCTGCCATCTATGGAATCTGTCACATTGCATGCAACAGCAACCACGACCTCGCAGACATTCTTAAGAGGGGTGTACTAATTTGTAAAACTCACATTTGATGAGGGACCATAAGTTTTCTATGGGCTTCAAATTTGGTTAACATGGAGGCCATGTCATTTCTTTTTCTTCATTCAGGCCTTTTCTTGCTAGACACGGTAAGGTGCATTTGAATGTATGTGATGGAGCATTGTCCTAAAAAAACATTCCCTCTAAGCTGTTTGCGTGGGCAATTACGCATGACTCTAGTGTTGTCTGCACACAGCAAACCGAGATCGGACGTTTGGTCGACGGACACTTCGTCCACCGACGTTTTGTCGAGCGTACGTTTGTTCGACAGACAGTTCGTCGATTGGACAATTCGTCGCCGGATTCGCCGCCTGAAATTTCATAGAACGGACCATTCATCGCCAGATTCGCTCGCTCTCAAAATTATAATCATTAGAGAGAGCGAGAGAGTTTACTGTTTAAAGCGATCAACCAGGTAATCTCTTCCTCTCAAAATTTTAATTACCAGAGTTTGTCATTGCATTGACAATGTCAGAGCATTAATATCTAAATATCTAATATCAAAATTATCAATAAGTTGCGGATTATTGACGTGTGTAGATGTTTTTCAATTTATGTGTTCCTGGGTGACAGAACGAAATGTCCTGTTCTCGTGCGTGTATAGTCAAACTTGCCTCAATCGTGCCCATCCCAAATTTTATACTAGTTTACAAGAAATTACAATTGATATACTAATAGTCTCGATGTGTCTGTTGGGCGAGCTGTTTGGCATTGTCATGGGCTAAAAGTATATTAAGACTTTTATTTGTTTAATAAAATAATAAATTAAACACTTTATTAATAAATAATAAATTAAACACTTTAGCATGTCACATTTACATACACACAGTTTACAAGAAATTACTATTAAATAATTGTAATTTCTTGTAAACTGTATCCAAATAAGTCTTAATATACTTTTAGCCCGTGACGACGCCAGACAGCTCGCCGAACAGACACATCGAAACTATTAGAATATTAATTGTAATTTCATCCACCCAAATACCAAAGTTGCCACTCAATTTCACGCTTCTTGCAACCCTGTTGACTACCGTAATTACTCGCATATAAGTCACTTTTGACTGACAAAAACAGATGACATGCACGAAACTCCAAGTTGACAACGCCATAGCAAGACAATATGGCCGATACCCTCATTTAATTCATAATTCAAAAGAGAGAAAAAATAAACAGAACAAATGCTAAACTAAATTTATTTTGAAATTCAAGAAAAAAAACTCACTTGTGCCCGTCCGTCACTGCTCACTCGGGGAGCAGCCATCTTCCCCAGGGCGCTGCCGTCTTACCTAGTTAAACGTGCTCTGACTGGCCAGACGCGAGGAGCCTTGAATTTGAAATAAAACAAAATTCCACTTTGATTTTTTTTGGTTTTAGTTCTTGTTACAAAGTGACAACTACTGTGATAATATGAACCATTAAATCAATTGAAATATTTTGATATTTGAAACAATATGGCTGCCATTAAACTTCTGGTAAGAAGATTTTAATTTCTGTTACTAGAACACATCAGGTTTTCATCAAGATACTTATTTTTTTCAAATTGAATTGAAATTTGATATTTTGTATGTACAATGGCAGGCATATTAACTTCATGATATTGACCCAAATAAAGTGCTTTTGTTTCATATAGTATCTCAGAAATACCACATGATGATTTTTCTAAAGATTTTCCCTTCAAAGTAACACATTTGTATTCCTTATTAAAACCATGAATATGGAGGTGAAAACTGAATCAGGGGGCGGCTTATATGTGAGAAATTGTAAAATTCAACAATTTTATAATCGACGTCTCCTGGTCCCTCGGGAAGTGTTCCAGGCTTGTCCCACCGGAACGATGCTGCGGGTCCGACCTCGAACACGATGGGGAGACTATGTCTCCTGGCTGGTGCAGAAAAGCCTTGGGATACTCTTGGAAGAGCTGGATGAAGTGGCTGTGGAGAGGGAGGTCTGGGCCTCCCTGCTAATGTTGTGATCACACCGTGTAGCGAGACGCGAACGGGGGAAAGTTTACCCTGATGCGGAAACGCCGAAGGAAAAGGGAGGCCGTACCGTTGCATTTGATCCTTGATTTAATTAACTAGCAAAAACGTAACATAAACAACTTGGGCTTGAAAGAATTTACTATGACAGAACTGAAACATGATATCCCATGACGCAGCGTGGCGTCAAGTGACGTAAGCATGACAACGAACAAATCAGTCGATCCGACGACAATCAACACAACCCATAATCCTTAAAAAGCCAAGGAAAAACTAATCACATAATTGCAACAGCTGATAACAATAATGACACCACGCCAGGAGGGGCACATGAGCCACTCCTGACAGTAACTTCCCTCTAGGGTCCTCGATGTCCCAAGGTCAATTATACATGAGAAACGAGAAACAAGCAGGGAGGGCTGGTGGGAGCTCTCGCAATGTCCAGTGGGCGTCCACACCAACCCGTGAACAGATGAAGGAGAGGTCAGTCCGGCGGGCGTCCGCGCCGGCCAGAAACGAGACGAGGCAGTGGCAGGTCTGGCGGGCGTCCGCGCCGGCCAGAAACGAGACGAGGCTGTGGTTGGTTCAGTGGGCGTTCGCGCTGGCCAGAAACGAGACAAGGCAGTGGTCCGTCCGGCGTCCGCGCCGGCGTGTGACGAGGCGTGGCAGGTCTGGCGGGCGTCCATGCTGGTCCTTTAAGTGTTGGCCAAGCCAGCACAGTCGGGCACCTTACCCTAGTTGCTCGGGGGGTCGCCAACTCCCCCTTCCCGGGGTGCCGGAGCATTGCCGCTCTCGACGTTGCCGGCCCCATCCTTCAGGGGTGCATTGCCACTATCGATGTTGCCGGCCCCGTCCTTCAGGGGTGCATTGCCACTTTCGACGTTGCCGGCCCCGTCTTCCAGGGGCGCCGGCGCATTGCCGCTCTCGACGTTGCTGGCCCCGTCTCCCAGGGGCGCCGGCGCATTGCCGCTCTCGACGTTGCCGGGCCCGTCCTCCTTTTGAGGGCCTGTCAAGTCCATCTTCTGACCCATTTTTCCAAAAGAAAAGAAGTTGCCTAATACTCGATGTAGTGTGTTGATTTCATTAGACCACACCCCTTCTCATGACAAAGATGCACATCACCTGATGTTCTTAATTATTAGTGGGCTTTTGAGCCTATACAGCTTGGAGTAAGAGAGTGTGCATAAAGAGGATGATGTGGTCAAAATAATTAGCACATTTTCTCACATAAGCCCATACAGTAATACCTCGATTATCCCGGATAATGTAGACCAGACAGGGCCGCGATAATCAAAAAGTAGGATCACCCCTATTAAAATTTTCTACTTTTTTTTCTTGAGTGCAAAGTTCTAATATCAAGAGTGGGTTCTGGTCAGTGGGTTTCAGCGTGGATTTTCACATTTTTATGAACTTACGAGAAAAAAAAAATCCCCAGAAAAAAATGTACGATGTAGTGAGGCTGCGAAAGTTGAAGCGCAAAGTGGCGAGGTACTAATGTGATTGTAACTAAAAAAAAAGATGACTCAATCAAAGGTATGGCTCATATTCGCACAAATTAGACTTGACATGCACGAAACTACAAGGTGACAGAGTCAAAACGCCAAAACGAAAGATAATGCGGCTGATACGGTCATTTATTTCCAAATATAAAAAAGGTAAACAGATAAAACGCGAAAGAAAAATGTATTTTGAGGTCTATGAATGAAATTTAAGGAAAAAAATAAAACCTATCTTGCATGAAACATGAAAAAAGAAATTACTGCCATTGGTCGCTGTTGGGTTTATTCTGTATTACTATTATAAATATAGTTGTATTAAGTCATTTCTTTGTTAAATCATTCTCTTATTATTCTCAAAGTGTTGCGAGGTCACCAATAACCGCCAAGTCATCTTTAACCTGGACTGCCTGTTCCAGGATGTTTATACAAACAATTCACCCAATCTGAGTCTTCGAGATTCGTTGGTCCCTTTTGTAACAAGGCCAGGGCTATTCGGCCAATAACAAGAATGTTGCTTTTGTTATTTACAACATAGCAACTATACCTCGTGACGCACTTCGGGTTTTTCTTTATGTAATTGTTATATGATTCTTAGGTCAAGGGAAGGCATAATTGTTCTAATCCAAATGTTGTTTGGTCTAGTCTCCTGCCTTGTTATTGGTGAAATACTTCGATTGTTATTGTAGTTCCAGATGTTGTTTTTACTCATACGTGATGAAATGATCAACAACTCTGTAAATTGTTTTGATTCATGGCAATAAGAGTCTATTCGAGGAGACGTTCGGAAGTTGTAGGAGAAACTCTGGCTTGTTGAATCTCCCCTTTGAGGTTTTATCCGTGATCCATTCTATTTAATTAAATGTCAATAATTGAATAAGATGTCTGCCTGCAGTTATTGATAATTACGAACGAGGGTAATTATTAATGAACCTAACATTTTGGTCCTTCTGAGCTTTGGAGGTCAATATACCGGAGCGAGAACCCAGGCGCTGCTGTTCGACATCTGGTAAGTGACCGTGCGCACGGCGTCTTCAAAACCCTTGGTGGGCCGGAGTTTTCGACGGGGGCGCCTGGATTCTCGGGGGTTGAAGACTTATCCTGCTGGAGGGAGACATCTGACGGATCTCGGGTAAGTCCACATTAATGTCTGCATGTTGTGACGGTGTTTCCAAATGCGTTAAAGGGGCATTGAATGTGAAGGTCCATTCTGGGTAATGTGACTTGCGTCCTGGGTGACGGCGACAAAAACCCTGTGTTTATACTAGTCAATGGCAGGTACATTTTTGGGGCTGGAAAGTGTCCTGTGTCTCAAGGGTAGGCACGAATATATTGTACTGCAGGTACATTTTTGGGGCTGGAAAGTGTCCTGTGTCTCAAGGGTAGGCACGAATATATTGTACTGCAGGTACATTTTTAGGGCTGGAAAGTGTCCTGTGTCTCAAGGGTAGGCACGAATATATTGTAAACGTTGTATGGTGTTTTTGTGGTTTCTGCAGTAAAATTAAGATAAGCCTAGGAAATACAGTCGAAGGGGTAATACTTATAATAAATATAAAAAAAGTTAACTGTGGTGATAAAAAGAAAGTGCTGGTCATCTTCACGTTGGGACAGGACCTCACCGTGGGATCTTGACCGCTAACTTCACCAAGTTGGCCACCACCGTCAAAGCTGATGAACAAGTGTTGGAGCTCAAGACCCTGATCCAGTGTGGGGCTCGGATGTCCCCCTCAAACACAAACACTGGTCAGTCTCCTCCAAAATCCTAATTGCTCTGTTCCCCTGGGTAGGAGCGACAAGGAACACCTTGCGTCTGGAGACCATTGACTGCAGGTTCCGGGCCTGTGTCAGCGTGTCAGTCCGGCTAGAGCAAGGCCGAGAGGTCCTAGCCGCCATGGCCCAGGTGATTGTCCAGGTCCGCCTTGCTCTTGACGGAGTGGCCACTCAGCAAGGAGGCGTGTGTGCCATGGTAGGAGACTAATGCTGCACCTTCACCCCTGACAACACATCTTACTCATTCCATGATGCCCTACAAACTATAAAGAACATACAGAACGCTATGACAAGACATCCGGTTTCACAACCAGGATGGCCTGATGAGTTCCTTTTGCGCTTATGGACAGACTACCGTTCATGACTGCCATTGCTCTTGTGCTTGTTATCCTAACCCATTGTTTGCCCTGCTTCTCAGCTTTGATCAAACATACTATTAATGTCACAGTCGAAAGGACCATGATTGTTGAAACCCAGCTAATGCTAACTCGTATACACATGCAACAATCCCAATCTGACCCTGATGTTGTGCTACTGTCTGAAACTGATTAATACGTCTTTCCTATTGTGAGGCATCAGGCCATGAGGCAATCGTCCCAAACGGGAGGTCAGGGGAGGGATTCTCCTTCAACTCCTCAAGGGGCTTTTGCCTACTCCAAGTTGGTCTAAACTCCAGTTTGAAGTAATTTGTGAAGAATTTTGTTCAAAATAGCGTCGCTAACGAACAAGGTTCCGATGTGTTTATACTCACACGGGAGGGAATTGTAAGATTATAATAGTTTTTGTGAGTAAAAAAACATAATTCTCATAAAAACTGTGAATGGCTGAGATGTCAGCATAAACACTCAACAGTCTGGCTGATTAATCAATCTTTGTCTTGTGATTGAGTTGATATGTCAGCACGAACCGTCAACTGTCCGACACTGATCAATTACTTTTTGCACTGCAAATGACTGAAACGTATCTGTCCAAAGTCCTGGTGACAACTTGCCTGTATTTAAGACTCACTCACTGGTCATTCAGTGAAAACTGCAAGGACAGCAGACTGTGAGCGGTGCAGGCTGTTTGAGTTCTCCCCATTTCTGCTGTCCGGTTATAAACCTATTTCCCATTAAATTGATCTTACTCGTTCTGCTACTTAAGTTGTTTTTCAGACCTATCAGCTATAAAACCTTTAATGCAGCTACAGCTGCGACACATAAAAAAAGAATCAACAATAACCTAAAAAAAAAAAAAATATATATATATATATATATATATATATATATATATATATATATATATATATATATATATATATATATATATATTATTTAGGAAAATAGACATTTTACTCACCAAAAATTATTTTTATTTATACACAAAATGCATCCTCCTTTCTTTTTTCAAGAAGATTTCAATTACTCTGTGGTACAGATTACACGTGCGTTTCAGGTCCATTAAGTTCTTCTCTATCGCCATCAAAGCTAATGCTGTCAGTCGAGTCTGTCCTGTTGTATTTCTGGCATAAGAATTGATTCTGTTTCGGGCTGAAAATATCCGTTCGACAGAAGCAGTGGACACGGTGAACACTCTCAAATTCATTAATGTGTACAGCCGCCCGCTCCATGCTCTCACTCAGATTTTTCCGCTAAAGGAAGTCAAGGAGATCAGTGAGAGATTTTCCTGTAAAATCATCCGTGCCATACATTACAATTAGTTCTGTTCTTCGCCGATCGATGCAGAACGAAAAGTGTACCGTGGCTCTGCATTAAGATGGAAAAGGCTGCAGTGGGAAAAAGACACAATTGAAGATGAAAATGTATTTTCAACATTAAGAACATATAATAAAAACGGGGGAATGTTGGGTTTATTCTGTATTACTATTATACATGTGTAGTAATTCATTTCTTTGTTAAATCATTAAATCATTCTTTCTATTGTTCGGCTTGAGGTCATAAACAGCCGCCTCGTCCACTCTCACGTGGACTTCTTATCCAAGGATTGTTTATGCTACATCTCACCCAGTATTGGGCTATGAGGGTTGTTGATCAGGAGGCAGCATGGACTCGGGATATCTACCACTTCCATAACACTCGTGACGCACTTCGGGCTTCTTTATGTAATTGTTATATGATTGTTAGGTCAAATGAAGGCGTGATTGTTTTTATTCAAATTCCTTAAAGCCATACGCGAAATATTGTTCGGGAGGATACTTTTGAAGACATCTTCCCTTAAGGTTCTTATCCGTGATCCAATCTATTTAATTAAATGTCAATAATTGAATAAGATGTCTGCCTGCAGTTATTGATAATTACAACAAAGGGTAATTATTGATGAACCTATCATTGTGTGTGTATGTTTGTGTGTATGTGTTTGTATGTGTGTGTGTGTGTGTGTGTGTGTGTGTATATGTGTGTATGTGTATATATGTGTATATATGTATCATTCTTCCAATTCTTCAAAAAGTGCTCAGGGTCGTAACCAGTCATCTAGTTCTTATCCAAGGATTGTTTATCCGACATCTCACCCAGTATTGGGCTCCGAGGACTGTTGATCGGGAGGCAGCAAGGACTCGGGCTTCCAACAGATACGGATATCTGCCACTTCCAGACCACGCGCAGTGTGCATACCTTGTCACGCACTTCGGGCTTCTTTATGTAATTGTTATATGATTGTCAGGTCAAATGAAGGCGTGATTGTTTTAATCCAAATGAAGGTTGGTTTTAGTTTCCTGTTTTGTTATTGTTAAAATACCTTGATTGTTATTTTGGTTACATATGTTGTTTTTGCTTACACACGTTGAATTAATCAATAACCTTGTAATTGTTTTGATTTATCGCCTTAAAAGCCGTATGGGAATTACTGTTCGGGAGGATGCTTTGAAGACAAGGGGGAAGTCTTGTTGCCTTGATGTATCTTCCCTTAAGGTCCTTATCCACGATGCAATCTATTTAATTAAATGTCAATAATTAAATAAGATGTCTGTCTGCAGTGATTGATAATTACATCGGAAGGGTAAATATTTATGAACCTATCATCGTCTCAGCCGCATTGTCTTGAGTCATGGCGTCATAACTGAATGGCGTCCGGTCGTTATGATGTAATGGCGTTGTCAACTTAGTTTCCTGGACCTTGTCTTTTTATGCGCATACAAGGTGTACCCTCAATTCAGTCATCATTTTTTTTCCGACAAATGCGGCCTATATGCCAGTAAATGCAGTAAGTCTGGGCAGTAGGCTGACATCTTTGGCTCTTATTTGAAAATCAAACTTGCTTGGCAAATTAGACGGCAGAGAGCACCAGTGTAGGGGGATTTTTGGGGGAGAAATGAGAGCCGCAGGCAATATTACGGCAAATGGAATGGGCCTTGTCCGAAAACGAGCACTTTGGCCGGCAAGTATAGCGGGATGTAATCAAAAAAAGGTAAACCGTCCTCATGGTTTAAAAACAAGCCTATGTTGTGACAGATTCATTTTATAACATACAATGGTTTCTTAAGTAGTTTACGTACCTGACCTGAGTACCGTAATCCCTTGAATATCGAAGACAATGGCCCCAAGAGGACAAGGATTTGGATCAAAACACCCATTAACCTGTTCTCAGGAATTAATATAAAGCGAAGTGGAACTATTTTCATTCTAAGTAGTATTTTAAGTATTTACATATTTATATATATTATATTTAGATATTTTTAATACATTTTTTTTTTGCATGCTTATATTTGTAATATTAAAAAATATACACTTTTTGACAATTGTACTTTTGTACTTGTATATCTGTATAGGTGAAAATATGTATTGTGGTAGTTATTGATAGGTTAACCCATAGGCATTCCCAAATGCAAGCAAAAATAAAAAAGACAGGAGACTCATCTGTGGTTTTATTGCAAGAGAGAATTGAACCAAACCGTCTTAGTCCAAGTTCATTCTGGCGTTAGACCCGGGGTGGGCAAACCTTTCAGCCCGGGGGCCACATTGACTTTAAAAATTTGACAGATAGGCCGGGTCAGCACAAGATACGGTACATGTAAAAAATGTAATCCATTAACAGTACATATGAAACATAAACAGAAAAAAATATATATATATACTCAGACGCTCCCCTACTTACGAACGAGTTAGGTTCCGAGCGCTTGTTCATAAGTTGAAAGTGTTCAAATTGAAGTTGATTTAGTGCTATATTTCGTATTATAATTTATGTTAAAGGCCTATATAAGTATATTGAAGGTTTATATAGGTGTATGTTTTAGGCTTGTATAAGTAACCAACATTGGTTTGTACTGAATAACACATTTAATAAAATGGAGAGAATACATACAGTACTGTATACATACATTAGACAGATGGAGAGAGTGGTTTACGAGAAAATGGCCGAAAGAAGCTATCTAATGACGATTGCTGTTTTTTTATTTTTTTCATCATAAATGTGGTAGCACTGTATGGCATCATTCAATTGATTTGCAACATCTGTGCAACGTTCAATATTTGGGTCCTTCTGCTTTCTGTTTATAAATGGTACTGACGGTCAAACGATTCAAGTTGTAGTATTCCTGTGCAACTCCCACCACTTTCGTTTCAAATGGAATGGCTTGCCTCTTCCTTGCACTTCCCTCACTAGAAGCCTTTCACTTTTCACCAACCATATTGAATAATGGATGCATGAGATATCTAATGATAGAAATGAAAAAGGTTCTTTGCGCACTGGAGATACGTCACGCACTTCCGCACTGGAATGGAACAAGCACAGCCTCTTTGTGGCCCCTTCCATTCAACCAGACCCCTGGGCGAATGTGCTTCGTCAGTTGCGCACCCCACGTTTCGGCCCGGTCAGGGAGCTGGCGCCACCGAGACTCTGGAGTCTCCTTCCCCTCCCCTTTTTGAGATGGGGGGCCTGGTATCCGGCACTGGCCTCCCGCCTCATCCTCCTTGCCGGAGATGTTGAGACGAACCCGGGACCTGGCGGAGATTGCCACCACTGCCACCGTCCGATCCGTCGCGGCCAACCTCTGCTCCATTGCTCCGCCCCTACCTGCCCCACCCTGTGCCACAAACAGTCGCCCTGCAGCGGCCTCTCCCGGCAGTAGCAGACCGGCCCTTGGAGGTGCGTGGCCCACGGAGGCCAACCTATATATATATATAGATAGATATATATATATATATATATATATATATAAATATATATATATATATATATATATATATATATATATATATAAATATATAAATATATATATATATATATATATATATATATATATATATATATATATATATATATATATATATATATATATATATATATATATATATATATATATATATATATATATATATATATATATATATATATATATATATATATATATATATATATATATATATATATATATATATATATATATATATATATATATATATATATATATATATATATATATATATATATATATATATATATATATATATATATATATATATATATATATATATATATATATATATTAATATATATATATATATATATATATATATATATATATATATATATATATATATATATATATATATATATATATATATATATATATATATATATATATATATATAATATATATATATATATATATATATAATATATATATATATATATATATATATATATATATATATATATATATATATATATATATATATATTATATATATATATATATATATATATATATAATATATATATTACTATATATATATATATATATATATATATATATATATATATATATATATATAGTATATATATATATATATATCTATATATATATACTATATATATATATATATATATATAATATATATATATATATATATATATATATATATATATATATATATATATATATATATATATATATATATATATATATATATATATATATATATATATATATATATATATATATATATATATATATATATATATATATATATATATATATATATATATATATATATATATATATATATATATATATATATATATATATATATATATATATATATATATATATATATATATATATATATATATATATATATAATATTATATATATATATATATATATATATATATATATATATATATATATATATATATATATATATATATATATATATATATATATATATATATATATATATATATATATATATATATATATATATATATATATATATATATATATATATATATATATATATATATATATATATATATATATATATATATATATATATATATATATATATATATATATATATATATATATTATATATATATATATATATATATATATATATATATATATATATATATATATATATATATATATATATATATATATATATATATATATTATATATATATATATATATATATTATATATATATATATATAATATATATATAATATATATATATAT
>NW_027551728.1:0-20000 GCF_051989575.1 Stigmatopora nigra | reverse complement strand
ATAGATAGATAGATAGATAGATAGATAGATAGATAGATAGATAGATAGATAGATAGATAGATAGATAGATAGATAGATAGATAGATAGATAGATAGATAGATAGATAGATAGATAGATAGATAGATAGATAGATAGATAGATAGATAGATAGATAGATAGATAGATAGATAGATAGATAGATAGATAGATAGATAGATAGATAGATAGATAGATAGATAGATAGATAGATAGATAGATAGATAGATAGATAGATAGATAGATAGATAGATAGATAGATAGATAGATAGATAGATAGATAGATAGATAGATAGATAGATAGATAGATAGATAGATAGATAGATAGATAGATAGATAGATAGATAGATAGATAGATAGATAGATAGATAGATAGATAGATAGATAGATAGATAGATAGATAGATAGATAGATAGATAGATAGATAGATAGATAGATAGATAGATAGATAGATAGATAGATAGATAGATAGATAGATAGATAGATAGATAGATAGATAGATAGATAGATAGATAGATAGATAGATAGATAGATAGATAGATAGATAGATAGATAGATAGATAGATAGATAGATAGATAGATAGATAGATAGATAGATAGATAGATAGATAGATAGATAGATAGATAGATAGATAGATAGATAGATAGATAGATAGATAGATAGATAGATAGATAGATAGATAGATAGATAGATAGATAGATAGATAGATAGATAGATAGATAGATAGATAGATAGATAGATAGATAGATAGATAGATAGATAGATAGATAGATAGATAGATAGATAGATAGATAGATAGATAGATAGATAGATAGATAGATAGATAGATAGATAGATAGATAGATAGATAGATAGATAGATAGATAGATAGATAGATAGATAGATAGATAGATAGATAGATAGATAGATAGATAGATAGATAGATAGATAGATAGATAGATAGATAGATAGATAGATAGATAGATAGATAGATAGATAGATAGATAGATAGATAGATAGATAGATAGATAGATAGATAGATAGATAGATAGATAGATAGATAGATAGATAGATAGATAGATAGATAGATAGATAGATAGATAGATAGATAGATAGATAGATAGATAGATAGATAGATAGATAGATAGATAGATAGATAGATAGATAGATAGATAGATAGATAGATAGATAGATAGATAGATAGATAGATAGATAGATAGATAGATAGATAGATAGATAGATAGATAGATAGATAGATAGATAGATAGATAGATAGATAGATAGATAGATAGATAGATAGATAGATAGATAGATAGATAGATAGATAGATAGATAGATAGATAGATAGATAGATAGATAGATAGATAGATAGATAGATAGATAGATAGATAGATAGATAGATAGATAGATAGATAGATAGATAGATAGATAGATAGATAGATAGATAGATAGATAGATAGATAGATAGATAGATAGATAGATAGATAGATAGATAGATAGATAGATAGATAGATAGATATATATATATATATATATATATATATATATATATATATATATATATATATATATATATATATATATATATATATATATATATATATATATACACACATACACATACATATATATAGAAGCACATGTATACTATATGAGAATTCAGTAGGTCCTCACCCACAGCCTTTTTTTGGTTAAAGAGCCTGACAGCTCATGGGAGGAAGGATCTGCGGAAGCGCTCCTTCCTGCAGTGAGGGTACCGCAGTCTACTGCTAAAAAAGCTTCGAAGGGACTCCACCGACTCGTGCAGGGGGTGGGAGGTGCTGTCCATGATGGACCTCATCCTGGTCAGCATCCTCCGTCTCCCACTTCCTCCACAGAGTCCAAAGGACAGCCCAGAACAGAGCTGGCCCTCCTGATCAGCTTGTTTAGCCTGTTCCTGTCCCTCTCCGTGCTCCCACTTCCCCAACAGACCACTGCATGAAACACGGTAGATGCCACCACAGTGTCATAGAAGGTCCTCAACAGTGACCTGCACACTCCAAAGGACCGTAGGCTCCTCAACAGGTAGAGGCGGCTCTGGCCCCTTTCTGTACAGGGCATCTATGTTTGTGGACCAGTCTAGTTTGCTGTTGAGGTGAACACCCAGGTACTTCAAATTCTCCACGATTTCAATGTCTTTACCCTGGATGTTCACCTGAGTGGTCTGTTGAGGTGTCCTCCGAAGGTCAACGACCATTTCCTTTGTCTTACTGGTGTTGATGTGCAGGGGGTTTTGCCTACACCAGTCGACAAAGGCTGTGATGACTCCCCTGTACTCCAGGTCGTTCCCGTCAGTCAATCGTCCAACAATGACGGTGTCATCGGAGAATTTCTGGAGGTGGCAGGTGTCTGTATTATGTTTAAAGTCTGACGTGTAGAGGGAGAAGAGGAGTGGGGAAAGCACTGTGCCTTGTGGGGCCCCCGTGCTGCAAGTTACCACATCAGACGTACAGTCCTGAAGTCTCACATATTGTGGTCTGTCGGTGAGGAAGTCGATGATCCATGCGGCTAGGTGGTTCCTTACTCCAGCCACCTCCAGTTTCCCTCTCAGAAGGACCGGCTGAATGGTGTTGAATGCACTGGAGAGGTCAAAAACATCATTCTCACCGTGCTTCCCGCGTTCTCCAGGTGTGAAAGAGACCTGTGCATCAGGTAGGTGGTAGCATCTTTCACACCAATGCCTGGACGATAGGCGAACTGCAGAGGGTCCAGCTCTGCATTTATCAGGGGGCTCAGGTGGTTGAGGATGATCCTCTCCAGTGTCTTAAGCCGGTGAGAGGTTAGTGCTACCGGCCTGAAGTGGTTTGGCTCCCTTGGGTTTGCAGTCTTTGGGACTGGGACCACACAGGAAGTTTTCCACAAGTTGGGGACCTTCTGCAGACTGAGGCTGAGGTTGAAAATATGCAGAATCACTGTGCCAAGCTGATCCGCACACTCTCTCAGTAGTCTGGAGCTGAGGCTGTCTGGACCGGTAGCCTTCCTTGCCTCGATCTTCTTTAGTTGTTTTGTCACCTGATCGACAGTGATGCAGAGACCGGTGGAATAGGGGGGGAAGGGGGGAGGAAGAGGAGAACAAGGGGGTAGAGTTGCTTCTGGTCTGGGGGGTCAGGGGAGCAGGGGCAGGGCTGAATCTGTTAAAGAACTGATTCAGTTCATTGGCCCACTCATCGTCTCCGGACTCCGGGCCTCTCCCACTGTTGCCTCCAAGGCCCGAGATGGTCCTCAAGCTCCTCCAGATCTCTTTGGTGTTGCCTCTTTTGAGTTGCTTCTCTAGCCTCCTCCTGTAGCTGGTCTTTCCCCTCCTTATCTCTCTCTTCAGCTCCTTCTGGACCGTTTTGAGACTCTCCTTATCCCCAGACCTAAAAGCCCTCTTCTTCTTGTTCAGGAGGGCCCTTAGATCCCTGGTGACCCACGGCTTATTGTTGGAGTAACAACGGAACTTCTTGGAGGGTACGATGTTCTCCACACAGAAGTGAATGTAATCTGTGATGCAGTGGGTCAAGCTGTCGATGTCTTCCACATGTGATTTGCACAGCACCTCCCAGTCGGTTGTCTCGAAACAGTCCCTCAGTACCATGCTGGTCTCCTCGGCCCATCTTTGTATGATCCTCGTGGTAGGTTTTATTTTCCTCACCATAGGGATGTAGGTAGGGATCAGATGAACCAGGTTGTGGTCTGAGCGGCCCAGTGGGGGAAGGGGGACTGAGCTGTATGCCTCCTTTGTGTTGGCATACAGCAGGTCCAGAGTTTTTTTGTTACCTGGTGCAGCACTTCACATACTGAGTGAAGGTGGGGAGAGTCGAAGTCAAGGGAGCATGGTTAAAATCACCAGAGATAAGAAGGAGAGACTGGGGGTGTGACGTCTGTAGCCGGGACAGAGTAGTGTGGAGCAGCTCACGAGCCACTGCCGCATCGGCCGAAGGAGGTATATACAGTTATTATGATGACGTGCGAGAACTCACGGGGGATGTAAAACGGCCTGATGCTAACAGCTACTAGCTCGATATCTCGAGTGCAAAATTGCTCCTTCACAGTAATATGCCCAGGACTGCACCATCTACTGTTAATAAAGACAGCTAGTCCCCCACCTTTCTTCCTACCGCTCTCCTCAGCGTCCCTGTCCGCCCTCACCAGCTGAAAGCCATCCAAGGAGATGAGAGAGTCTGGTATTCGCTCATCCAGCCAGGTCTCCGTGAAGCAGATAATGCAGGTGCTCCGGTATTTACTCGCATAAAAGTCACCCGCGGGAAAAAAGGCGCACCATTAAAATTGCCTTGAAGTTTTTTAATTTTACAATTTCTCGCGTATAAACCCCAACTTTCACCTCCATAACTATGGTTTTAATTGGGAGTACAAATGTTTTACTTTGAGGGGAAAATCTTTAAAAAAATCCTATCGTGGTATTTCTGAGATACAGTCGAACCTTGTGATACAACCGTCTCGGCATATGACATTCTTGTCTTACGATGAAAATTTCGATCTAATAATTTGCCCGAGATACGATCAAAATTCCGTGATGCGACCAAGCCAGGTGGCCATGGCACTGTCTTTTTTGCATCTCTTTCGTGTATAAAATATTTCTACGACCACTGGACTTTGCATCTCCCCACCCGCCAGCTTTTCCCGCCGCGTTGGTCACATTTACATACCAGATAAACAATATTACTATGGATCGGCAGAATTCTGCAAAGAAAAAGGCGTTCACAATGGACACGAAACGCAAAATAATTGAAAAATGAAGGGGTACGTGTTACTCGCTAGGCAATACGAGAGGAATACGTCAACCATTTCCACCATCCTTAAGCAGAAGGAGGCATCAAGACATTTGCCTTCATTATCGCCGAGGAAAGTTACATCCCCAAGCAAGTTTTCAACTGCGATGAAACTGGTCTTTTTTGGGAAAAAGATGTCTAGGAGGACATTCATAGCTTGGATTACGCGTATTGTGCTGATATTTGTGTGCGTCATTTTCGAAACTTTTCAAAGGGGAGGCAAGTTTCTAACAACGCTTGATGCGTTCGTTTTGAAGACTCAGGCAAAACGGCCGGGTGGTGTCAACCCATAGAACTAAGGTAAAAAAAATATTAAAACAAAATTAGAATTCAGTTATGTGTGAACTTACATTAAAAGTTGAGTGTCTGTACATAGTTATCCAAGTTAATTAAATGTGTTTGTTCGCTTACGAGTGCGTTGTTGCCGTGGATAAAGTCTCCCCGAACAGCCCCCACCTCCGTGTGTCATTGTCTCTCTCCTTTGCCAAATGCATCTAATTTTACATCTATTAAACGGATTTTATTACTATTAAACCACTCGTTATTTATTACTTTGTCAATATATGGCGAATTAGAATAAATAAAACCTAATTTCTAATCTAATATCCTGTGTTCTGTGTTTTTTCAGAGGGTTGGAACAAATTAATTTGTTTTCAATTCATTTCAACGTCCGTTTGAGTGACGATATGCTTGTCATACGATCACAGTCTCGGAACGGATTACGATTGTAAGTCAACGTACCACTGTACTGTATGAATAAAAAGCACATCATTAGGGTCAATATCATAAGGGAGTTAATATGCTTGTCTTTAGAAATGAAAAATATCAAATTATTCAATTTGAAAAAAGAAAGTCTATCTTGATGACAACCTAATGCTTTCTAATTACAGAAATTAAAATTTTCATACCAGAAGTTTAAGATATTGTGGCAGCAATATTGCTTCTAATGTCAAAATATATCAATTCTTTCGATGATTCATATTACTCCAATAGTTGTCACTTTCGATCAAAAAATAAAACAAAAAAAATCTAAGAACATTTTTTTTTTAAATTTCGAAATCAACGCTACTTGCATCTGGCCAGTCAGAGCACCTTTAACTAGGTTTAGACGGCAGCGCCCGCGACACAATATGCAGACAACTGGAGCCTTCCCGCGGCGTGTCGTGTCAAGCCAGCTCTTCGGAGACGGCTATACAAATCCAGATCTGCCACACCCAGACTGCCACAAGGGAGAACTCACCAAGTTTTTTCGGCCGACGGAGCTGCACGTCCCGCGCTGCATCTCCGTGATCTTCTCCTACTAGCGGGCGACATCGAGAGTAACCCGGGCCCACCATGTCCATGGTGTGGCAAGGGATTTCGTCGTGACCAACCTCCAATCGACTGTCCGGGTTGTCGACGCTCCTTCCACAAACGTTGCACTGGCCTGACTCGACCTAAGCAAAAGAGTCCCATAGGCTTCCTGTGTCGGCTTTGTCGGGGGGAAACCGCCGAACCACGACATCAACCTACAGTCGCCAACGACGCTCGATGCTCCGTGTGCCCACAAAAGATTCCGAGAGGAACCACCCCCATCTGCTGTCAAAATTGTCCACGACGGTGGAAACACCTCACGGGGAAGACAGAAGATCCTGGCTGCAGATTGTGCGGCGAGGAGGAGGAATCGTCGGAACTTCTCTGGCTGCGGTGTCCGGCACTGCTCGCAGAACGACACCAACGTCAGATCGGTCAAACAATGTCAGAACTCGTCTCCCTCACCCAAGGCAGTCTACCACATCTGAGGACCATCCTCAGGCGGCTGAGGTGATTTAACAACAACAACAACAACAACAACGGCAGCACCCTAGGTAAGATGGGCACCCCAGCCCACCTAGATAAGATAGCCATGCCCCGAGGGAGCATGTTTTATACAAGATATGCAGTTTTTTTTAATCTCCTTCATAGACATCAAAATGAATTTAGTTTATCTTTGTTCTATTTTGAAATAAATGACCGACTGTATCGGCCGCATTGTTGTGCGTCCTGATGTCATAGCGTCGTACCATCGATTCGGTCATAATTTTTTGTCTGACAAAAGCGGGTTGTATATGAGTAAATACGGTAATTTTAAATTTGTGATTAATCTGAAATTTTACTGGATTTGAAATTGATAAGATTTGTCTTAAATTGAAGATTTTCATTGAAAATAAAAAATGGGAAGAACGCAAAATGCTTAAGTATGAGACATTTGACACTTACAGAAGCACATGGGGTGACACCAAGGTAAACCACATTTTGTAAGAACAGATAGGAATTCCAAATACAATACTTGATTGCAGCGGATGTTGGCAATTTCAATACAAATAGGTCCTGGTCGTGAAAACATGTAATAAAATAGTTTTGACTTTTGCCCTCTGAGTCCCGAGCCCAGCACTCAGTCACACCACCTCAACGACTTTTACGTCCCACACCAACTTCTGAAACCATCCCACGTACCATGAAGGCAATGGACACTAGATGTGTGGTCTATCTTGTCAAGCCCAGGAAGGCCAAGGACAGGAGGGAATATCAGGGAAAGTAACCAAGGCATGTGCTGATCAACTATCACTATCACTAACATTTTCGACCTTTCACTAGAACAAGCTACCAACCTAGCCTGGTTAAAATCAGCCAACAGCATCCCAGTGCCCAAGAAGTCACCCATAAACAATATGGAAGATTTCCGCCCAGTAGCATCCACTCTAATCATGACAAAGTGAATTTGAAACACCGGTACTGAAGCACATTAAAGCCTGCCTTTCCCTCATCCATGAGCCTCATCAGTTTGCATATGGTCCAAATAGATCCACTGCAGAAGCTATAACCATGATGCACATAACCACCATGAGAAAAGGGAGAGATATGTCGGATTGCTCTTCATTGACCACAGCTCACCCATTGACAAAGTAATACCGATCATTTTTATCCCCAAATTGGCAAACATAGGGCTCCCACCCTCCACCTGTTCCTGGATTAAGGACTTTCTGGTCAACCGACCCCAGCCCGCACAATCAGCACTCACTCGCCCCAAGGCTGTTTGCTGAGTCCAATACCTTACTCGCTCCACACACATGACTGCAGACCCACACACACAGGGAACATCATTATGACATTTGTAGATGACACAACAGTGGTGGGGATGATCACAGAGGGGAATAAAACAGCCTAAAGATGAGGACTCAGCGAGTGGTGCGCTCTTAACAACATGGCGTTTCAAGAACCAGATAGCTCATCCTGTACTTTTCACAGAAAAAATGCCTCTTCTGCCGCCTCTATATTAACAACGAATGTGTGGAGCGAGTCGAATCCTTCAAATTCCTGGCGGTCCATATCTTTGCTGACCTCTCTTGGGCAGCAAACACTACTATAAAGGTCAAGAAGGCGGAGCAGAAGCTACGTTTCCTGAAAGTCTTCGGGAAGGAGCAACTCACCTTCAACCCGCAGAGGGTGATCAACATCGCATAAAAAGATTATCAGTTACCCCCTACCTTCCCTGTTCACATTTTACAACACCCCGTGTGTAGGAAGGTGTCAGAATTTTTAGTTTTACATTACAGTGGTACCTCTACATACGAACACCCCGACATATGAACATTTCAAGATACGAGTAAAATTTCAACCAAATAATTATCTCGAGATACGAGACAAATTTCGAGATACGAGAAAGCCAGGTGGCCAAGACATGAGAGGCTGTTTATCATTGTGACGCACAGTTTTTTTTGTCACATTTCTTTCGTGTATAACAGATATCTACGAGCACTGGGTGGAGCGTTGCATTTTTTTCAATGTTTTTTTTCTCGTCATTCTCTGAACGGCGGAACTATTATTATTATGAGTATAATATTACTTCTCGTTGCCAAGTGGTAGTGCGTTATACTAATGTGATGACATTTGTGTGCATCATTTTCAGATAATTTCGAAGGGAATAGAAAGTAAACCTAACTTTAATTTTTGAAGGGGGGAAAGAGAGAGAGATGGGGGTCACTTTTTTCTGCACGGCAAAACGTTTGTTTAATATCAAACAAATTTAAATGAACTTGGATTACGATGCAGACACTCAAAAAAATAATTTAATCTAACCTTACACTAAACATAATTCAAATTTTATTTTACATTTTTATACCATTCTTCCGGCCGGGTCTGCTCTATTTGCCCCGCCTTCAACCTGACTTTTACAATCGATGGGAAGTAACAGGAAAATAGAAATAAACATTAAAGTTGGCTGACAGGACGGGGGAGGATGGGGCTTTCCATTGTCTTCAAGTTGTATAACAAGATGGCGGCGCGCACGGGTGCAGCGGCTCACTGCTCTTCAGTTCGTTCCCTTTTCTATAGTCGCCAAGACCTAATCACTGTCGGAAGGAAAGGCAAGAAACCTAAATCTATGACCTTCGATATCCCCAAGAACATCCGGAGACCTCCGGGATCTCAGTGGATATCCAGCCCTCCAAAAGTACGACGTAGACGACGAAGAGAGAGAAAACAGAAACGGGGTTGTCGGTCGGGCTTAACGGTTAGGCTAAGACAACAACCATTCCGAACCCCGCTTCCTATTATCTTTCTGACAAATGCCCGATCCATTACCCACAAAATGGATGAGTTGGAACTTCGAGTTGCTACCAACAGCTTCGTAAGGTATTGCAACATTATTCTCATCACGGAAACATGGCTACACCAGCATATACCCGACGCTGCGCTATCGCTAGCTAGCCGAACGCTTTTTCGGAACGATCGTTCCAAAGAACTAACAGAAAAAAGCAAAGGCGGTGGACTATGCATGTACATACACAACGAATGGTGCTGTAACAGCAAGATCATTGACACCCACTGCTCTCCGGATTTGGAGCTATTGGCAATACGATGCAGACCATACTACCTACCGAGGGAGCTAACGGTCGTCATAGTAACGGCTATCTACATACCTCCAAACGCTAATGTCAACACGGCTGTCGACTTACTGCTAACGGCTGTAAATAAACAACAGCTCGACCACCCTGATGGAGCCTTTATTGTCGCTGGTGACTTCAACAAAGCAAGTTTAAAGACTGCCCTACCTAAGTTCATCCAATATGTCAAATGCAATACAAGACAAGACAAAATTCTCGACCATGTCTACTCGAACATCAAACATGCCTATAAAGCTGATCCTCTCCCACATCTAGCTGGATCAGACCATCTTTGTATATCTCTAACCCCTGCGTACAACACACTCCGAACGCAGACAAAGCCAAAAATAAAGTCAATAAAAACTTGGCCCGAGAACGCTCTTTCTAAACTGCAGGACTGCTTTTCCCGCACCAACTGGGAACTTTTTGAACACAACGACCTCCTGGACTATGCAGAAAATGTACTCTCCTACATCAGAAACGGCATTGACAACGTCACTACAAACAAACGGATACGAGTTTTTCCTAATCAAAAACCCTGGATGACCAAAGAGACGCAAGCACTTATCAAATGCCGTAACACCGCCTACAGATCGGGGGACAAAAGAAAGTATAGAGCTGCCAGAGCAGAGCTGAAAAGGGGCATAAAGAAGGCCAAGGCAGCATATACTACCCGATACCTCAGAAGAGCCGGGTCCATTGTTGGAGACCCATACCACCCTGGACACGGCCTGTTCCAGTTGCTTCCATCTGGCAGACGCTACAGGTCCTACAAAGCACGGACAAACAGGCTCAAGGACAGCTTCTTCCCAACAGCCATCAGGTCTCTGAACCTGCAGCAACACGTGACGTGACGACTACACATATCCCTACTATGAAATTAAGTCAAGTCGAATTGAAGTAACAGGAAGGTCGTTTGGCGCAGATCTACCTTCCACAGGATGACTCAGGGAGGGTAAGTATAAAGACTGAGAGGTAAGTGATCCATCTTATTCTTGTTGGCATCGGTGAGGCAACCTGTAGTCGCCGGAAAATGGCGCTCAAGGCGGAGACCTAACAAGTATGAATTTGTCATAAATAAATGTCATAAATGTGTCTGGCCTGGGAAGACGAACTTGTGGAGAAGCACTATACAATTTCGTCATACGCTGCTGAGGGTATGATGACTACTAGGCTTTTTGTCAAGTCAATGATGACGACAATGCCTATGTCTGATTTTCATTTTTTCATACTAAGAAAATCGAAGAGCACTTCAAAGAAAACAACCCAAAGAAGATGTGGCAGGGAATACGACATATCACTAACTACAAGAACAATTCTATGTCTGTAAACACGAATGTCTCACTAGCGGAGGAACTGAACCATTTCTTTGCCCGCTTTGAATCTGACAAATCAAACCAAGTGTCAACACTCCCACCACCACCCTGCGACGATCCACTGGAGTTTCAGGAACAGGAAGTTAGACTGGAAATGCAGTCTGTGAACACCAGGAAGGCTGCTGGTCCAGACGGAATACCTGGCATGGTGCTCAAAGCCTGTGCTGAACAGCTGGCAGGAGTCTTCACGGACATTTTCAATCGGTCCTTGCAACAATCCATCGTTCCTGCCTGCCTTAAATCTGCCACCATCATTCCTGTCCCCAAAAAGCCAACCATCGGCAGCTTGAACGATTACAGGCCTGTTGCTCTCACGCCTGTGATCATGAAGTGCTTTGAAAAGTTGGTGGCCCGACACATCAGAAAGACAATCCCCCCCTCAGTTGACCCGCACCAGTTTGCTTATAGGGAAAACAGGTCCACTGAGGATGCTATCGCCGTGGCTCTTCACACAGCACTGAGCCACCTGGAGCACCAGGGGAACTATGTGAGGATGCTTTTCATAGACTATAGCTCAGCCTTCAACACCATCAAGCCGGACATCCTGAAGGACAAACTCTACCACCTTGGACTATCCTCTTCAATCTGCTGCTGGATAAAGAACTTCTTGACTGGTCGACCACAAACTGTCAGAATGGGTCCACACCTCTCTTCCTCCATTACACTGAACACTGGCTCACCACAAGGCTGTGTACTGAGTCCTCTCCTGTACTCCCTGTACACATACGACTGCACACCAGCCCACCAGTCAAACTCTATCATCGAATTCGCCGATGACACCACTGTGATCGGACTCATCTCAGGCGGGGATGAGTCAGCTTACAGAGACGAGGTCGACAAACTGTCTTCTTGGTGCTCGGCGAACAATCTTACACTGAATACCACAAAGACTAAAGAAATAATCCTGGACTTTCGCAAGCGCAGCACAGACCTGGCCCCACTCCTCATTAACGGAGTATGTGTAGACAGGGTCCAATCCTTCAAATTTCTGGGAGTCCACGTCACGGATAGGCTCTCCTGGTCCACAAACACCACAGTGTTAGTGAAGAAGGCCCAGAAACGACTCCACTTTCTCAGGGTACTGAGAAGGGACAAATTGGACACCAAGCTTCTGGCAACCTTCTACAGAGCCACTGCGGAGAGCATTCTGACTTACGGCATTACAGTGTGGTATACCGGAAGCACGGCAGCAGACAAAAAAGCCATACAGAGGGTGATAAACACTGCCCAGAAGATCGTCGGCTGCTCTCTGCCATCACTAGAAGACATTGCCAACCCCCGATACCTCAGAAGAGCCGGGTCCATTGTTGGAGACCCATACCACCCTGGACACGGCCTGTTCCAGTTGCTTCCATCTGGCAGATGCTATAGGTCCTACAAAGCACGAACAAACAGGCTCAAGGACAGCTTCTTCCCAACAGCCATCAGATCTCTGAACCTGCAGCAACACGTGACGTGACGACTACACATATCCCTACTATGAAATTAAGTCAAGTCGAATTGAAGTAACAGGAAGGTCGTTTGGTGCAGATCTACCTTCCACAGGATGACTGAGGGAGGGTAAGTATAAAGACTGAGAGGTAAGTGATCCATCTTATTCTTGTTGGCATCGGTGAGGCAACTTGTAGTCGCCGGAAAATGGCGCTCAAGGCGGAGACCTAACAAGTATGAATATGTCATAAATAAATGTCATAAATGTGTCTGGCCTGGGAAGACGAACTTGTGGAGAAGCACTATACAATTTCGTCATACGCTGCTGAGGGTATGATGACTACTAGGCTTTTTGTCAAGTCAATGATGACGACAATGCCTTTGTCTGATTTTCATTTTTTTCATTTTTCATAACGGCGTATGCGGGAGAAAGAGACTTCGGCATTCTATCAAATCTATCTTCAGCAAGCCGAGGATAGGATAAAATGTGTGACTCCTCTGTCAGGCTAATACATTCTACTGACTGAGAACAAGTGGGTCTTGCTGGAGTTCTTATATGGGAATGAACATGCATGGAACATTAACAAATAAGGAGTAAACAGTTGATTGTAAAGGCAGGCTTCCAATAGCACCAACTTTGACCCCCCACACACACGAACCATCACTACTCCCAAGCCTTACTAGAGCCCGGAACGCCGGGCTCTTCTATTTGTGGTACTATGAAAGATAGACTGAAAAAACAAAAAGACTAAATGCGTTCATTTGGTAAAATTACACATTAACATAACGAGTTCAACCCATATGAAAAACTATTTTGTAGGCCATGCAGATCGCCATTATTCACTAAACAATGGGAACTGGATGACAAGGGTAATCTGAATGACTAGGAGAATAATCTTGACAAAAACGCATTGAACCCGAGATAGATTGTGCTTCTCAACAGGGAACGGAGTGGACCAACAGTGGTAGGAGCCTGGGTGCTCAGTTGGAGCAAAAAGAAGCACCGGCACGACCCAAAGTGGGAATGTCCATACCAAGTGTAGCTGACCAACCAGCAGACATAAAAATAGCCGAGAAGGGATGTGGATCCACCTTTCGCACTGTAAGGTTTGAGCAGTCGGGTGAGAAAAACCTTCTGAAGAAATAAAAGGACGAGAATGAGGTGACTCCAATATTGATTGCTCAGGAAGTAATGCCAATAACCATAGGGATCTCTTTTATAATGAATTTATTGTCAGCCTTCTTGCAAAAGGTTAGAACGAATGGCTAGATAAGTAAAACTCGAGGAAAATACAATCGGATATAACACTTTCTGAATGTGCTTTCCAAACAGAAGTTCGAGATGACTGTGAGATAGACCTGCAAACTGGCTTAATAATTGTTTGCACATGTCAAGCCATGTGGCCAAATTGGTTTCACAATTGTTTGTCAGTGGAATGTAACTAACTGTATCTAACTAGCTGGCCTTCCAATTGTTTGTTCCCCTTGCACAATGTAAGATAGGCTGGCTAAAAGGGTTTGCAATTGTTTCCTTGTATTGTGCGATGTGGCCAACTCGCTTTGGAAATGTTTGTTCGAATCGCGCAATATAAGATAGGCTGCGGCAGTTTGTGTGAGCTATAAAAATATTGTGTTTGCAAACAACTTATACCTGCAAATGTCTAACAATATTAGCCCAAAGGTTTGTTTACATAAACTCTGTCCTACATCACTGTCTTAGAAATATTACGCTGTCTTCCTATATAAAGACTGACCCACTGTTCATTCAGACACTTGCGAGGACGACAGACAGTAAGCATGTTCGCAGCTGTTTGAGCTCTCTTCCCATTCTGCAGTCCAGTTATAAATCTATTTCCTATTACATTTATCTCTCTTTCTTAACCTAATCCTGAAGTTGTATTTTCAGATCCATCAATGAAATCCTTAGAAGAATGAACATCCTATGTCCTATGTCTCGACAAGGGGGGGTGGTGGCCTTGCTACAACAGCACTACAATGCTTATGGTTTAAATCTATATGCTATATATCCATTTCAAAAGATACATTTACATTTTATTGAATTAAGTAAGATATCATTCCAAGATATGGAATTCCAGAAACTAACTATAGGGATAATGGCACCCACTTTGTTAATAAAATAATTGAAGAAATTGACACTAGGTTTCATATTTCGTTGCGAAATTATTGCGCCCTACCATCCACGATTGGCGGACCTTGTATGAAGTCCTGTTTGGTAGACCTTACAAATTGCTATTATTCACTACACGGTGAGAATTGGATGATAAGGCAAATCTAGCAGACTACGTGAGGAAATCTTTAGAAAAAACACACCGAATTTAGGCGATCAGAGGGAGATTTTGCTTCTCAACAGGAAACGGACGAAGTGACGGTGATTCTTGAAGACTGGGTGCTAATACGCAGCATAAAAGAAGAAACATCGGAGCAACGCAAAGTGGGAGGGTCCATGTAACTAAAAGGGGACACGGATGCACCTTTCCCACGGTAAGAAGGTTGTCTAAATTGAAACGTTTCAAGAGGAAAACTCCCTGAACAAAGACAAAAAGTCATGTTGAAAACAATTATTGCTTTTGGGGCAATGAGATTAATGATGATTGTGATTCTATTCGTCTCCACAGTAGGGTTGTTTTCTCCAGTTGGAGAGAAAGGCGGAGGCGTTTCAATTGAGGATACACCTTCTTAAGGGAGGGTAAACCAAGAAACATTCACATTTACATTTGATTAACATTACCTACTAAATCAAATTTCCAGATATGCAATCGAGATTGCAACGTCCCGGTTGCCATACAAGGGATCAATCTATGGTGGGAAATGTGCGGTACATTAACAGCCCAAAATTGGAGATTGGGAAAAGCCTTGTTGCAGAAATTGGTCAAGATTGGAAAGCTTGGACAGACATATTAACTTGTGAAATTTATTTCTGAAACAGGGTTTTCCCAAACGGTGGATAATTGGGTGCAGTTAATGGAGTGTAAAAAAGAGGGGAAAGCACTATGTGGAGCTACTTTGGAAAAAGGGTGGTCTCAATTGAAACATTGAGGGAATGGGTAAGATAAACGTTATGACTTAATAAGAAACACCAATATTGATTGGAAATATTATTGCAATACCATAAAACTATAGGGAACTCTTTTATATTGGGTTTGATGAGATGAATTACCTGCATTACAATGTCCAAAACCTTGGAAATTATACTGAACAGGGATTCGTGGCCATAAAGGAGTGACGGGCAGCCACCAGTCTGATGGCGTTCCAGGATCGCATAGCGGTGGAGATGCTCCTTACGGAGCAAGGGGGCGTGTGTGCAAAATGTTTGGAAAACAATGTTGCACCTTCATACCGAACAACACGTCACCCGATGGGTCCCTAACCAGGGTCATTAGTGGCCTGCAGACCTTAAAACCGCAATAAGCAAAAGGCAGTCTGGAGTAGAATTGTCCGCTTAACAGACTGGGGGTATAAGACCTTTGGAAAATGTAAGGATTTGGCCCAATCTGTTGTGTTCTGTAGCCATATATGCTACTACCTTGACATTGTATGGGTGTTGTCTTATCCCCTGTTTGCGCTCCTTGCTAAGCCGACTTATAACTACTGCAATTGCCCCTACAAATTCTAAATTACACTAAGTATATGTCTGCTTATGAAACGTACCGGGGAAAGCAGCGAGGTCCAGGAGTACGGTAATTCCGAGGACCAATTGGACGAATATGATTATGTTCTTTCTCTTTCAGAACAGCCATGGGAGTCAGCGGGAAAAATCGCAGTCACCCGAGATTACCATTTCGTGATTAATAAGAAATGAATAATAACATACATATAAAAATGGGGGAATGTTGGGTTTATTCTGTATTACTATTATACATGTGTAATAATTCATTTTTATGTTAAATCATTAAATCAGTCTTTCTATTGTTCGGCTCAAGGTTATAAAAAGACACCTGGTCCACTCTCACATGGACTTCTTATCCAAGGATTGTTTATGCTACATCTCACCCAGTATCGGGCAAGGATTAGGGATATCTGCCACTTTCATAACCGTCGTGACACACTTCGGGCTTCTTTATGTAATTGTTATATGATTGTTAGGTCAAATGAAGGCATGATTGTTTATATCCAAATGCCTTAAAGCCGTACGCGAAATACTGTTCGAGAGGATACTTTTGAAGACATCCTCCCTTAAGGTTCTTATCTGTGATCCAATCTATTTAATTAAATGTCAATAATTGAATAAGATGTCTGCCTGCAGTTATTGATAATTACAAAGAAGGGTCATTATTAATGAACCTATCAGTGGGCACCATGGGCCTCTTCAACCAACATCCAGAAGACACCTGCCACCTCCAGAAATTCTCCGATGACACCGCCATTGTTGGACGAGTGACTGACGGGAACGACCTGGAGTACAGGGGAGTCATCACAGCCTTTGTCGACTGGTGTAGGCAAAACCACCTGCACATCAACACCAGTAAGACAAAGGAAATGGTCGTTGACTTTCGGAGGACACCTCAACAGACCACTCAGGTGAACATCCAGGGTAAAGACATTGAAATCGTGGAGAACTTGAAGTACCTGGGTGTTCACCTCAACAGCAGACTAGACTGGTCCACAAACATAGATGCCCTGTACAGAAGGGGCCAGAGCCGCCTCTACCTGTTGAGGAGCCTACGGTCCTTTGGTGTGTGCAGGTCACTGTTGAGGACCTTCTATGACACTGTGGTGGCATCTACTGTGTTTTATGCAGTGGTCTGTTGGGGAAGTGGGAGCACGGAAAGGGACAGGAACAGGCTGAACAAGCTGATCAGGAGGGCCAGCTCTGTTCTGGGCTGTCCTTTGGACTCTGTGGAGGAAATGGGAGAGCGGAGGATGCTGACCAGGATGAGGTCCATCATGGACAGCACCTCCCACCCCCTGCACGAGTCGGTGGAGTCCCTTCGAAGCTCCTTTAGCAGTAGACTGCGGTACCCTCACTGCAGGAAGGAGCGCTTCTGCAGATCCTTCCTCCCATCAGCCGTCAGGCTCTTTAACTCAAAAAAGGCTGTGGGTTAGGACCTCCTGAATTCGGATACAGTATAGATGTGCTTCTATATATATGTATGTGTATGTATATATATATCTCAGCAACACAGTTACCTATTTATATATTTAATCATGTATTTATTTATTAACTTACTATTAAGTACCTATTTGTGTATAATGCCTTTCCTATTCCTGCAACCTCACCCCCTTCCTATTGCAACAAAGAAATTTCCCGATTACGGGATGAATAAAGTTATCCAATCCAATCCAATTCAATCCAAAGCTAGAGAGGGCACAGTCGGACGCGGCACGGACAGTTACGGGTCAACTACGCACGACCTCAACCTCATCCCGGCAGGCGCGGAGACCGTATACAACCCTAATATTCAGTGGCCACCGCCTCTCCCTCCACCTATTCATTTTACACCCATACAGAAATCCTCATCCCCCACCCAACAGTTAGACGCAGCCACCAAAACTATTGCGGCACTAGATAAAACTGACCTATACATCTACACCGACGGCTCCACCCACTAAAATACGGAGAATGGAGGAGCTGGAGTAGCAGTCTTTCGAGGCGACTCCCTGATCCACTCCTGGCACGCACCAACAGGTTCCCTTAGCAGCTCTTACCAAGCCGAAAAGACTGCACTGAACGCAGCCATTGACTGGCTCGGGCAGAATGACGACTGGACCTCAGCCTCCATCATCACAGATTGCAAATCTCTCCTTGTAGCCCTCAATAACCTGAACAACCTTGACCCCCCCCCCCCCACCATTGCCCTAAACTCCAAATTTGCGGCCTTTCCCCCCATCCAAAAAGATCCAGCTAATCTGGGTCCCCGGTCACTGCAATCTCACAGGCAATGACATAGCAGATGGGCAGGCGGAACTTGGCTCCACCCTCCCCCAACCAACGGCTCCGCTAGAACAACAAACACGCTTAGCTATTATTCACAGGAGCTGCAAACCCCCCTCATCAACCCATCCCCTCGTCATTTCCCTCACATCCTCCCGTCCCAATCCGGAGGAAGAGTCCCAGCTACCCAAGAAAGACCTTCATGACCTTATCCGATTCCGGTCCGGCCACCATCCCTCCCTCTGAAGATGGCAACATTTGACGGGGAAGTGCGAAAATGATCGGTGCCGTCTCTGCGGTGAAGAAGAAGAATCGGCCGAGCATCTCTGGCTCCGGTGCTCAGCACTTCAGAATGCCCGTTACCACCGCCGGCTGGGACTCTCTTTCGGAGAACTACGGAGCCTCCCACACGCGAGTCTAGCGATTCTGAGGATTATCCTCAGGTGATTCAACAACAACAACGGGAACGCCCCGACCTCACTAAGATGGCCGTACCCCGAGCGAGCAGTGATGGGCACGTTTCACGTTTTATGCAAGATAAAAGGGCAAAGACCGTCACAAGAGACAATGCGCATCATGGTTTCCATCTCTTCAATGAGCTGCGCAACAGGACAATTCCAGCCAAAATAAACAGACTCAGGGACAGTTTCTTCCCAAGTGTCGTAACTATACTCAACTCAAGTTTTGTACCAAAGACCTAATCTAGACTCAATTAAGTAGTGGCATTGTACTAAAAAATAAAATGTCATAATATTGCCAGATCATCATCATAAGGAATGTTCTCAGACTTCTACTTCATTCTTACCACTGCTAATTTTTATCTTGCATTTTGACACTTGCAATGACAGACCATAGCTATCTCATGTGTTGCTAATCACGTTAGTCACTTCTCTTACCTCACTTATTTTTCATTGTTTAGAAATGATTTTTATGACTACTTGTGTGCACTTCATGGAGTAGCTTTAAATCTCATTTTACTTGTAAGACAATAAAGGTATTCAATTCAATATCAGATCTAACCCCAGTGAAAAGTAGTTACGTTTCATTTTCAGACTTACGACATCATTCAAGGAAAACTGTGATCCATGTGCCACAAGGTCCCCATTTATAGCTACCATGGCACAACCATCATAATACAGCCGGTCTCCATCACAGCCCTTCTGATTTGCATACATGTAGATGCCTCCACTCTGAAAAATAAGTCAAAAACAAAGATCATGGTAAAAAAAATGCATAAGAGCTGAGCAGTCGTTTACCAATATTTTGGGTAGTCACGGATTTTAGTTTGTTAATGTTTGGTATTTTTTTCTTTCAATATTATAATAACACCGTGAGGTTATTTGACATTATGACCAGCTATAATTAGATAAGATCAGAATAGATTAAGCTTTAATCATCCCATATTTGGGAAATTCTGTTTGTAGCAGTAGCAAGCACAGACACAGGAAAACACATTGTGGACCTAGATAAAGCTGGAACCACACACAGGAAGCCCACACAAGGTGAGGACCTTCCGCAAACTGAGGCGGAATCCCTCTTCCAAGCTGATCCGCAGTCGCTCAGTAGTCTGGAGCTGATCATCAGGACCA
>NW_027551727.1:10000-20000 GCF_051989575.1 Stigmatopora nigra | reverse complement strand
GGCTCTATTGTCCACTTCTATTCTGGAGAGGATATGGGAGCTAATTCTATTTGCTCTCGGCACAGTGCTGACGGGCAGGTGCGCTTTGTCCGGAGGCTTTTGGCGGATCATGGCCGACGGGACTTTCATTTTGTCGCTGGTCTTGTGCCCTTTTAGCACTTCTGCTATTGTCCCTATGTGTTGTCCCTTTCAACCCAAAAAAACCTGCATTTTTTTAACACTCGCAATGTAGTTCAAAGTATCATAAGGGGAACTTCAAAATCCTGTATGTATGTTTTCAACTGAATCATAATATTCCTAACCCAATTAAAAAGGTAAAATAATCTATTCCTTTTTTCGAACAACTTTCAGGGCCTAAATTTGGTCTGCCACGTTATTTTTTTGCGATTTGCTAAAGTAAATCGGAAATTGGAGAATATTTCCATGACAGTAATCCCTCGAATTTCGTTCACAATGGACCCATTTATTTTTAATTCCCATTTACCTGTTTTTCCTTTTATTTATATCAAGCATAGAGGAAGGATTTTCACCAAGTACGGTATTTAAAGGTTCATTCATTATTAGTACATTAGATATGTTTTCAACTGAATACTAATATTCCTAACCAATTAAAAAGTGAAAATAATCTATTCCTTTGTTTTGGAATAACTTTCAGGGCCCAAATTTGGTCTGCCATGTTTGTTTTTGTGGGATCCGCTAAAGTAAATCAAGTGCAAGTGCTTGGAATTAGATAATATTTCTATTACAGTAATCCCTCGAATATCGCAAGAAGACAAAGAACTTAGACTAAAACTCCTATTTACCAGTTTTTGTAAATTTATATCAAGCCTAGATGAAGTATCTTCACTGAGTACAGTATTTAAAGATACATTATATTTAGATATTAGTGCATTACAGTCTTTTGACATGTTTATAGCTGAAATATTTAATAAATATACACTTTTTTTATCATTGTACTTGTATTTCTGTATAGGCATGAAATATAAATATGTACAGTAATCCCTCAAATACCGTGGTTTATGTAGACCAGAATTGGCTATGACAATCGAAAAATTAAAAAGTATTTGTATATTTATATTTGTAAGATGAAGCCACTCCCCTTTTTCCGCTTACAAGTTTCAGTGTAGATTTTCACATTTTTATGAACTTAAAAAAAAACAAATTTAAAAAAAATTAATAGCAGAAAAAAATGTGAAATAAGTGAAATTGCAATAATCAAGAGAAGACAATAATTGGGTAATTATAATGTGGGTGATCCTACTTTGCAGTTTTTCGTGGCCAATTCTGGTCCACATTAACCGCAATATTTCAGGTATTATTATGTTGTGATTCAGATTCTTTTTAGATAATTTAATTAAAAGATTTTAGACCGTTATGAACAGTCTATACAGTTAATATGGCGGTGAAGGCATCGCTGATCTGTGTGGGTCTCTTGTTAAAGTGGCCTCAGTGCTATATTTATTGGCGCTATAAGCTACTTACAGTGGCGCCTCTGACATTACAGTTAGCGGTTAGCCTAATATTATCCCACCCTGTCAGCTATCTTGACTCAAACTGGCTATTAAGATTGACACGCTTTCCCCTTTGTCGCCTTTACTAGACTTTAGGGACAACTGGTCAAGTTTTTGAAACATTTTTATCACTTAAATTTGTCTTAAACTAGTGGGAAATCTTAGACAACCTGTAAAATAGCGCCTCAGCTATTCCGGAAGTAATCTGACACTAACCACAGACGGTCTATTGTCGCGCAAGTTAAATTTTAGTGATATTTATACTTGGACAAGTCATACAGCTGCATTTTTTTTGAGTGTTGGAATGCAAAGACCCGGTCGGGTCGGTCACAATGCAGTCCTTGTGTTCTCTGGACTAGAGGAGGCCGCATTCTGTCACACAGTTGTTCACAGCACTTGTCTTTGCCATTTGGACTAAGCACCTAAAAGTCACATTTACCCTGTCGAAGTCCCAACAAAAGTTGAACAAAAAAAATCCTCCTTTTAAAACCTAGTTTGGCGTAATAAAATAGAATTGTTGCCGATCACATATTTTTGCATGCACCTGATTTTTGTGGCTTTGCTAATACCGATAAAAAACAAAACAAAAACAAACGTCTTTTTTCTCAATTTGAACAAGGTTATCCTTTATAAGAGGAATATTATTATTACTTTTTGCAAATCAGTTTGCGGACAAATTATGTTTAAATATTTGGTTATCATTTTCAAACTTTTTCATGAATTTTTCTGTACCGCTTAGCCTCACAAGGATCGCGGGAGATGCTGAAGCTTCTTCCACTATACTTCAGGTGAAAAGCTCCTTAATAAATTTGTATAAAAATGATCCATTGTGATAAATTAAACTCTCTTGATTGTATTTTTTTAATTCTTATCCTATCTTTTCTTCGCTAGTGTATCAAAGTGGCAGCCCGGGGGCCAAATCTGGCCCGCCATATCATTTTGTGTGGCCCGGGAAAATAAATCATGAGTACCAACTTGTTTAGGATCAAATTAATATGTAAAGTATAGATGTATATTAAATTTCCTGATTTCCCCCCCTTTTAAAATCAATAATTGTCATTTTTTAATCAATTTCTCTATTTTTAGTTCAAAAATAATTTTGTAAAATCGAATATATATATACATATATATATATATATATATATATATATATATATATATATATATATATATATATATATATATATATATATATATATATATATATATATATATATATATATATATATATATATATATATATATATATATATATATATATATATATATATATATATATATATATATATATATATATATATATATATATATGTATATATATATTCGATTTTACAAAATTATTTTTGAACTAAAAATAGAGAAATTGATTAAAAAATGACAATTATTGATTTTCTATATATCTATATTTTCTATATTTCTATATTTCTATATATCTATATATCTATATATATATCTATATATCTATATATCTATATATCTATATATCTATATATCTATATATCTATATATCTATATATCTATATATCTATATATCTATATATCTATATATCTATATATCTATATATCTATATATCTATATATCTATATATCTATATATCTATATATCTATATATCTATATATCTATATATCTATATATCTATATATCTATATATCTATATATCTATATATCTATATATCTATATATCTATATATCTATATATCTATATATCTATATATCTATATATCTATATCTATATCTATATCTATATCTATATCTATATCTATATCTATATCTATATCTATATCTATATCTATATCTATATCTATATCTATATCTATATCTATATCTATATCTATATCTATATCTATATCTATATCTATATCTATATCTATATCTATATCTATATCTATATCTATATCTATATCTATATCTATATCTATATCTATATCTATATCTATATCTATATCTATATCTATATCTATATCTATATCTATATCTATATCTATATCTATATCTATATCTATATCTATATCTATATCTATATCTATATCTATATCTATATCTATATCTATATCTATATCTATATCTATATCTATATCTATATCTATATCTATATCTATATCTATATCTATATCTATATCTATATCTATATCTATATCTATATCTATATCTATATCTATATCTATATCTATATCTATATCTATATCTATATCTATATCTATATCTAGATCTAGATCTAGATCTAGATCTAGATCTAGATCTAGATCTAGATCTAGATCTAGATCTAGATCTAGATCTAGATCTAGATCTAGATCTAGATCTAGATCTAGATCTAGATCTAGATCTAGATCTAGATCTAGATCTAGATCTAGATCTAGATCTAGATCTAGATCTAGATCTAGATCTAGATCTAGATCTAGATCTAGATCTAGATCTAGATCTAGATCTAGATCTAGATCTAGATCTAGATCTAGATCTAGATCTAGATCTAGATCTAGAGATAGAGATAGAGATAGAGATAGAGATAGAGATAGAGATAGAGATAGAGATAGAGATAGAGATAGAGATAGAGATAGAGATAGAGATAGAGATAGAGATAGAGATAGAGATAGAGATAGAGATAGAGATAGAGATAGAGATAGAGATAGAGATAGAGATAGAGATAGAGATAGAGATAGAGATAGAGATAGAGATAGAGATAGAGATAGAGATAGAGATAGAGATAGAGATAGAGATAGAGATAGAGATAGAGATAGAGATAGAGATAGAGATAGAGATAGAGATAGAGATAGAGATAGAGATAGAGATAGAGATAGAGATAGAGATAGAGATAGAGATAGAGATAGAGATAGAGATAGAGATAGAGATAGAGATAGAGATAGAGATAGAGATAGAGATAGAGATAGAGATAGAGATAGAGATAGAGATAGAGATAGAGATAGAGATAGAGATAGAGATAGAGATAGAGATAGAGATAGAGATAGAGATAGAGATAGAGATAGAGATAGAGATAGAGATAGAGATAGAGATAGAGATAGAGATGAGATAGAGATAGAGATAGAGATAGAGATAGAGATAGAGATAGAGATAGAGATAGAGATAGAGATAGAGATAGGATAGAGATAGAGATAGAGATAGAGATAGAGATAGAGATAGAGATAGAGATAGAGATAGAGATAGAGATAGAGATAGAGATAGAGATAGATAGAGATAGAGATAGAGATAGAGATAGAGATAGAGATAGAGATAGAGATAGAGATAGAGGATAGAGATAGAGATAGAGATAGAGATAGAGATAGAGATAGAGATAGAGATAGAGATAGAGATAGAGATAGAGATAGAGATAGAGATAGAGATAGAGATAGAGATAGAGATAGAGATAGAGATAGAGATAAGAGATAGAGATAGAGATAGAGATAGAGATAGAGATAGAGATAGAGATAGAGATAGAGATAGAGATAGAGATAGAGATAGAGATAGAGATAGAGATAGAGATAGAGATAGAGATAGAGATAGAGATAGAGATAGAGATAGAGATAGAGATAGAGATAGAGATAGAGATAGAGATAGAGATAGAGATAGAGATAGAGATAGAGATAGAGATAGAGATAGAGATAGAGATAGAGATAGAGATAGAGATAGAGATAGAGATAGAGATTAGAGATAGAGATAGAGATAGAGATAGAGATAGAGATAGAGATAGAGATAGAGATAGAGATAGAGATAGAGATAGAGATAGAGATAGAGATAGAGATAGAGATAGAGATAGAGATAGAGATGAGATAGAGATAGAGATAGAGATAGAGATAGAGATAGAGATAGAGATAGAGATAGAGATAGAGATAGAGATAGAGATAGAGATAGAGATAGAGATAGAGATAGAGATAGAGATAGAGATAGAGATAGAGATAGAGATAGAGATAGAGATAGAGATAGAGATAGAGATAGAGATAGAGATAGAGATAGAGATAGAGATAGAGATAGAGATAGAGATAGAGATAGAGATAGAGATAGAGATAGAGATGAGATAGAGATAGAGATAGAGATAGAGATAGAGATAGAGATAGAGATAGAGATAGAGATAGAGATAGAGATAGAGAGAGTAGAGATAGAGATAGATAGAGATAGAGATAGAGATAGGATAGAGATAGAGATAGAGATAGAGATAGAGATAGAGATAGAGATAGAGATAGAGATAGAGATAGAGATAGAGATAGAGATAGAGATAGAGATAGAGATAGAGATAGAGATAGAGATAGAGATAGAGATAGAGATAGAGATAGAGATAGAGATAGAGATAGAGATAGAGTAGAGATAGAGATAGAGATAGAGTAGAGATAGAGATAGAGATAGAGATAGAGATAGAGATAGAGATAGAGATAGAGATAGAGATAGAGATAGAGATAGAGATTAGAGATAGAGATAGAGATAGAGATAGAGATAGAGATAGAGATAGAGATAGAGATAGAGATAGAGATAGAGATAGTGTTAGAGATAGAGATAGAGATAGAGATAGAGATAGAGATAGAGATAGAGATAGAGATAGAGATAGAGATAGAGATAGAGATAGAGATAGAGATAGAGATAGAGATAGAGATAGAGATTAGAGATAGAGATAGAGATAGAGATAGAGATAGAGATAGAGATAGAGATAGAGATAGAGATAGAGATAGAGATAGAGATAGAGATAGAGATAGAGATAGAGATAGATGAGATAGAGATAGAGATAGAGATAGAGATAGAGATAGAGATAGAGATAGAGATAGAGATAGAGATAGTGATAGAGATTGAGATAGAGATAGAGTAGAGATAGAGATAGAGATAGAGATGAGAATGATAGAGATAGAGATAGAGATAGAGATAGAGATAGAGATAGAGATAGAGATAGAGATAGAGATTAGAGATAGAGATAGAGATAGAGATAGAGTTAGTGATAGAGATAGAGATAGAGATAGAGATAGAGATAGAGATAGAGATAGAGATAGAGATAGAGATAGAGATAGAGATAGAGATAGAGATAGAGATAGAGATAGAGATAGAGATAGAGAATAGAGATAGAGATAGAGATAGAGATAGAGATAGAGATTGAGATAGAGATAGAGATAGAGATAGAGTTAGTGATGAGATAGAGATAGAGATAGAGATAGAGATAGAGATAGAGATAGAGATAGAGATAGAGATAGAGATAGAGATAGAGATAGAGATAGAGATAGAGATAGAGATAGAGATAGAGATAGAGAGATAGAGATAGAGATAGAGATAGAGATAGAGATAGAGTTAGAGATAGAGATAGAGATAGAGATAGAGATAGAGATAGAGATAGAGATAGAGATAGAGATAGAGATAGAGATAGAGATAGAGATAGAGATAGAGATAGAGATAGAGATAGAGATAGAGATAGAGATAGAGATAGAGATAGAGTTAGAGATAGAGATAGAGATAGAGATAGAGATAGAGATAGAGATAGAGATAGAGATAGAGATAGAGATAGAGATAGAGATAGAGATAGAGATAGAGATAGAGATAGAGATAGAGATAGAGATAGAGATAGAGATAGAGATAGAGATAGAGATAGAGATAGAGATAAGATAGAGATAGAGATAGAGATAGAGATAGAGATAGAGATAGAGATAGAGATAGAGATAGAGATAGAGATAGAGATAGAGATAGAGATAGAGATAGAGATAGAGATAGAGATAGAGATAGAGATAGAGATAGAGATAGAGATAGAGATAGAGATAGAGATAGAGATAGAGATAGAGATAGAGATTGAGATAGAGATATAGATAGAGATAGAGATAGAGATAGAGATAGAGATAGAGATAGAGATAGTAGAGATAGAGATAGAGATAGAGATAGAGATAGAGATAGAGATAGAGATTAGAGATAGAGATAGGATAGAGATAGAGATAGAGATAGAGATAGAGATAGAGATAGAGTAGAGATAGGATAGAGATAGAGATTGAGATTAGAGATAGAGATAGAGATAGAGATAGAGATAGAGATAGAGATAGAGATAGATAGAGATAGAGATAGAGATAGAGATAGAGATAGAGATAGAGATAGAGATAGAGATAGAGATAGAGATAGAGATAGAGATAGAGATAGAGATAGAGATAGAGATAGAGATAGAGATAGAGATAGAGATAGAGATAGAGATAGAGATAGAGATAGAGATAGAGATAGAGATAGAGATAGAGATAGAGATAGAGATAGAGATAGAGATAGAGATAGAGATAGAGATGAGATAGAGATAGAGATAGAGATAGAGATAGGTTAGAGATAGAGATAGAGATAGAGATAGAGATAGAGATAGAGATAGAGATAGAGATAGAGATAGAGATAGAGATAGAGATAGAGATAGAGATAGAGATAGTGATAGAGATAGAGATAGAGATAGAGATAGAGATAGAGATAGAGATAGATAGGATAGAGATTAGAGATAGAGATAGAGATAGGATAGAGATAGTGATAGAGATAGAGATAGTGATAGAGATAGAATAGAGATAGAGATAGAGATAGAGATAGAGATAGAGATAGAGATAGAGATAGAGATAGAGATAGTGATAGAGATAGAGATAGAGATAGTGATAGAGATTGAGATAGAGATAGAGATAGAGTAGAGATAGAGATAGAGATAGTGATAGAGATAGAGATAGAGATAGAGATAGAGATAGAGATAGAGATAGATAGAGATAGAGATAGAGATAGAGATAGAGATAGAGATAGAGATAGTGATAGAGATAGAGATTGAGATAGAGATAGAGATAGAGATAGAGATAGAGATAGATAGAGATAGAGATAGAGATAGAGATAGAGATAGAGTTAGAGATTGAGATAGAGATAGAGATAGAGTAGAGTGATAGAGATAGAGATAGAGATAGAGATAGAGATAGAGTTAGAGATAGAGATAGAGATAGAGATAGAGATAGAGATAGAGATAGTGATAGAGATAGAGATAGAGATAGAGATAGAGATAGAGATAGAGATAGAGTTGAGATAGAGATAGAGATAGAGTTAGAGATAGAGATAGATAGAGATAGTGATAGAGATAGAGATAGAGATAGAGATAGAGATAGAGATAGAGATAGAGATAGAGATAGAGATAGAGATAGAGATAGAGATAGAGATAGAGATAGAGATAGAGATAGAGATAGAGATAGAGATAGAGATAGGAGTAGAGATAGAGATAGAGAAGTGATAGAGATAGAGTTGAGATAGAGATAGAGATAGAGATTAGATAGAGTTAGAGAAGAGATAGAGATAGAGATAGAGATAGAGATAGAGATAGAGATAGAGATGAGATAGAGATAGAGATAGAGATAGAGATAGAGATAGAGATAGAGATAGAGATAGAGATAGAGATTGGTAGAGTGAGATAGAGAGAGAGATAGAGATAGAGATAGAGATAGAGTTAGAGATAGTGATAGAGATAGAGATAGAGTTAGTGATAGAGATTGAGTGATTGAGATGAGATAGAGATAGAGATAGAGATAGTGATAGAGTTAGAGATAGAGATAGAGATAGAGATAGAGATAGAGATAGAGATAGAGATAGAGATAGAGTTAGAGATAGTGTTGAGTGATAGTGATAGAGATAGAGATTGAGTGAGATAGAGTTAGAGATAGAGATAGAGATAGAGATAGAGATAGAGATAGAGATAGAGATAAGATAGAGATAGAGTGAGATAGAGATAGGTAGAGATAGAGATAGAGATAGAGATAGTGTTAGAGATAGAGTTAGAGATTGAGATAGAGATAGAGATAGAGATAGAGATAGAGATAGAGATAGAGATGAGAGATAGAGATAGAGATAGAGTTGAGATAGAGATAGAGATAGAGATAGAGATAGAGATAGAGATAGAGATAGAGATAGAGATAGAGATAGAGAAAGAGATAGAGATAGAGATAGAGATAGAGATAGAGATAGAGATAGAGATAGAGATAGAGATAGAGATAGAGATAGAGTTAGAGATAGAGATAGAGATAGAGATAGAGATAGAGATAGAGATAGAGATAGAGATAGAGATTGAGATAGAGATAGAGATAGAGATAGAGATAGAGATAGAGATAGAGTTAGAGATAGAGATAGAGATAGAGATGAGTTAGAGTGGTAGAGATAGAGATAGAGATAGAGATGAGATAGAGATAGAGATAGAGATAGAGATAGAGATAGAGATAGAGGTTAGAGATAGAGATAGAGAGTGATTGAGATAGAGATAGAGATAGAGATAGGTAGAGTTAGAGATAGAGTGTAGAGATAGAGTAGAGTGAGATAGAGTTAGAGATTGAGTGTGATAGAGTTGAGTTGAGTAGTGATTGAGATTGAGATTGAGTAGAGATAGAGATGGATAGAGATAGAGATAGAGTTAGAGATAGAGATGAGATAGAGATAGAGATAGAGATAGAGTAGAGATAGAGATAGAGATTGAGATAGTGTTAGAGATAGTGATAGAGATAGAGATAGAGATAGAGATATGAGATAGAGATAGAGATAGTGTTAGTGATA
>NW_027551726.1:0-21498 GCF_051989575.1 Stigmatopora nigra | reverse complement strand
ACATATTTACTAATATACTTTAAAGTCTTACATCCATCTAAGACCATATAGAGGACATTGTTTATCCAATTACATGTTTTGACCTTTTTTATGATGGCAAATAGCCCCAGAACCATCTATAATATTGATTTTTTCACAGAATGAGCAAAATAGTTACATCTAGACAATATTAAAAAATCAAATTAATAGCATTAACCAGAACCGACCTGGACCGGTTCTAATTCGACAAATTTGCAAAAAAAGAGTGCCCAGATAGAGGTCATTGATTATAGTATAACTAAGCCCCAGAATATGTTGTAATGATAAAACTTTAAAGTTTATTAGAAAATCGATATATATCATCATTAGACACCATTCCTGGGTCAAAACACCAACCAGAACCGAAATGGACCGGTTCTAATAAAGACATTGTTTTTATCGCAATTTAGCATGTTTTTGACCTTTTTTATGATGGCAAATAGCCCCAGAACCATCTATAATATTGATTTTTTCACAGAATGAGCAAAATAGTTACATCTAGACAATATTAAAAAATCAAATTAATAGCATTAACCAGAACCGACCTGGACCGGTTCTAATACGACAACTTTGCAAAAATAGAGTACCAAAATAGAGGTCATTGATTATTGTATAACTAAGCCCCACAATATGTCTTAATGATTAAACTTTAAAGTATATTAGTAAATATGTCTATATCATCATTGAACACCATTCCTGGGTCAAAACACCAACCAGAACCGAAATGGACCGGTTCTAATAAAGACATTGTTTTTATCGCAATTTAGCATGTTTTTGACCTTTTTTATGATGGCAAATAGCCCCAGAACCATCTATAATATTGATTTTTTCACAGAATGAGCAAAATAGTTACATCTAGACAATATTAAAAAATCAAATTAATAGCATTAACCAGAACCGACCTGGACCGGTTCTAATTCGACAAATTTGCAAAAAAAGAGTGCCCAGATAGAGGTCATTGATTATAGTATAACTAAGCCCCAGAATATGTTGTAATGATAAAACTTTAAAGTTTATTAGAAAATCGATATATATCATCATTAGACACCATTCCTGGGTCAAAACACCAACCAGAACCGAAATGGACCGGTTCTAATAAAGACATTGTTTTTATCGCAATTTAGCATGTTTTTGACATTTATTATGATGGCAAATAGCCCCAGAACGAGCTATAATGTTTATTTTTTCACAGAATGAGCAAAATAGTTACATCTACACAATATTAAAAAATCAAATTAATAGCATTAACCAGAACCGACCTGGACCGGTTCTAATTCGACAACTTTGCAAAAAAAGAGTGCCCAGATAGAGGTCATTGATTATGGTATAACTAAGCCCCAGAATATGTTGTAATAATAAAACTTTAAAGTTTATTAGAAAATCGATATATATCATCATTAAACACCATTCCTGGGTCAAAACACCAACCAGAACCGAAATGGACCGGTTCTAATAAAGACATTGTTTTTATCGCAAATTAGCATGTTTTCGACCTTTATTATAGTGGCAATTCGCCCCAGAACCATCCTTAATCTTTATTTTTTCACACAATGACCAGAATAGTTACCTCTACACAATATAAAAAATTCAAGTTAATAGCATTCTCCAGAACCGACCTGGACCGGTTCTAATACGACAACTTTGCAAAAATAGAGTACCCAAATAGAGGTCATTGATTATAGTATAACTAAGCCCCAGAACATGTTTTAATGATGAAACTTGATATTATATTAAAGAATTTACTAACATTATCAATAGACACCATTTTTGTGTCAATACTTCAACCAGAACCGAAATGGACCGGTTATAATGCAACCCCTTTTTTTATCGCAAATTAGCATGTTTTTGACCTTTATTATAGTGTCAAATAGCCCCAGAACCATCTATAATGTTTATTTTTTCACAGAATGACCAAAAGAGTTACCTTTACACAATATAAAAAAATCAAATTAATTACATTAACCAGAACCGACCTGGACCGGTTCTAATACGACAACTTTGCAAAAATAGAGTATTAAAATAGAGGTCATTGATTATGGTATAACTAAGCTTCAGAATATGTTTTAATGATGAAACTTTAAATTATATTAGAGAATATACTAACATTATCATTAGACACCAATTATGTGTCAAAACACCAACCAGAACCGAAATGGACCGTTTCTAATAAAGACATTGTTTTTATCGCAAATTAGCATGTTTTTGACCTTTATTATAGTGTCAAATAGCCCCAGAACCATCTATATTGTTTATTTTTTCACAGAATGACCAAAAGAAGTACCTTTACACAATATAAAAAAATCAAATTAATAGCATTAACCAGAACCGACCTGGACCGGTTCTAATACGACAACTTTGCAAAAATAGAGTCTTAAAATAGAGGTCATTGATTATGGTATAACTAAGCCCCAGAACATGCCTTAATGATAAAACTTTAAAATATATTAGAGAATATACTAACATTATCATTAAACACCAATTTTGTGTCAATACACCAACCAGAACCGAAATGGACCGGTTCTAATAAAGACATTGTTTTTATCGCAAATTAGCATGTTTTTGACACTTATTATGGTGACAAATAGCCCCAGAACCATCTATAATCTTTATTTTTTCACAAAATGACCAAAATAGTTACCTCTATACAATATAAAAAATTCAAGTTAATAGCACTAACCAGAACCGACATGGACCGGTTCTAATACGACAACTATGCAAAAATAAAGTACCCAAATAGAGGTCATTGATTATAGTATAACTAAGCCCCAGAACATGTTTTAATGATGAAACTTGATAGTAGATTAGAAAATATAGTAACATTATCATTAGACACCATTTTTGTGTCAATACACCAACCAGAACCGAAATGGACCGGTTATAATGCAACCCCTTTTTTTTATCGCAAATTAGCATGTTTTTGACCTTTATTATAGTGGCAAATAGCCCCAGAACCACCCTTAATCTTTATTTTTTCACAGAATAAGCAAAATAGTTTCACCTACACAATATAAAAAATTCAAGTTAATAGCATTAACCAGAACTGACATGTACCGGTTCTAATACAACAACCATGCAAAATCTTAGTTGTCAATTGGAGGTCATTGATTATAGTATAACTCTGCCCCAGAACATGCCCTAATGATAAAACTTTATATAATATTAGAAAATACATCTACATCATCATTAGAAACCATTCCCAGGTCAAATAACCCACCAGAACCGAACCAAACCTCTTATAATGCAACCACTAAGTTTATCGCAAATTAGCATGTTTTTGATACTATTTATGGTGGGAAATAGTCCAAGAATGTCCCTGAAAGTTTATTTCTTCACAAATAAGTCATTTATACAATTCCCCAGAGATATGACAAAGTCCCCGTGCAAATACATCCACCAGAACCGAAATGGACCATTTCTAATACAGGCATTATGTTAAATCAAGTGTTCCAGTTAATGACACTATTTATTGTATAAAATATCTCCAGAACATCCCTGGATGAATATTTTTACACAGAATTATCAACAATACATATACCTACATATTTAAAAGCATTCCCAGTTTAAAACAATAACCAAAACCGACTAAACCTTATTATAATGCATGCACAATTTTATCGCAAATAGCCATGATTTATAATACTATTTATGGTGGTAGAAATCACCAGAATGTCCCTGAAAGTTAATTTTTTCACTAATATGTCAATAATACACCCCTTTATCTATAAAAAAAAATCCCAAGGTAAAATAACCCTTCAGAACCGAAATGGACCGTATTTAATACAGGCACCTACAATTCAATCATCAAATTTTCCTCGTACCAAGAGCATTTCCAGGCTGAATATCCAACCAGAACTGGTTATTTTGATAGAAAAAGATGTAATATAGACCCAGCAAATATTCAGGCACTTTTCCCCGTGTAAATACACCCACCAGAACCGTTTTTAAACCCGTTTTTATACACTACCGTAAGCAAGTACGCTTTGGACGCTGTTGGGAAAAGTGAAAAAGATGCCCTCCTGTGGACACTTTTTGTCATTACATGCCGTAAGGTATCGAACTTTTGGACGTTTTAAGCAACCCCTGGACCTAGCGATTCGGTTCTTTTGGATTCAATCTACTCTAATAAGTGTCCTCTTATTTTAGAAACAAATTTGGAGTCTATAGGACATTCAGGAAAAAAATAAGACTCCTATTTATGGTTGTATTCTCACTACCAATAATAACCCCATTTGACACACTATTTATCCTATAAAATAGCACCAGAATGTCACTGGATGATAATTTTTTTCACCATTTAGTCATAAATACATCCTGAATTCATTCAGAACACATAAATATTTAAAATAACCCCCCAGAATCAAATTGAACCGATTTTAATGTGGGCAATATGCACTGTTCTGTACACTATTGATGCTATAAAATAGCCCCAGAATGTCACTGGATGATGATTTCTTCACTATTTAGTCATAAATACATACTGAATTCATTGAGAATACAAAATGATGTCAAATAACCCTCCACAACCAAAATGGACCTTATTTAATACAGGCACCTACAATTCAATCATCAAATTTTCCTCGTACCAAGAGCAATTCCAGGCTGAATATAAACCTAAAACTGATTCTTTTGATATAAAAAGATGTAATATAAACCTAGGAAATATTCAGGAACTTTACCCCGTGTAAATTGACCCATCAGAACCGTTTTGGACCGGTTTTTTATACATTACCGTACGCAAGTACGCTTTGGACGCTGTTGGGAAAAGGGAAAAAAGATGCCCTCCTGTGGACACTTTTTGTCATTACATGCCGTAAGGTATCGAACTTTTGGACGTTTTAAGCCACCCCTGGACTTAGCGATTCGGTTCTTTTGGACTCAATCTATTCTAAATAATGTTTACTTATTTTAGAAACAAATTTGGAGTCTATAGGACATTCAGGAAAAAAATAAGCCTCCTATTTATGGTTGTATTCTCACTACCAATAATAACCCCATTTGACACACTATTTATGCTATAAAATAGGCCCAGAATGTCACTGGATGATAATTTTGACACTATTTAGTCATAAATACATCCTGATTTCATTCAGAATACATAATTATGTAAAATAACTCTCCAGAACCAAATTGGACCGATTTTTTAATAGGCAATATGCACTGTTCTGTACACTATTTATGGTATGAAATAGGCCCAGAATATAACTGGATGAATATTTTTGACACTATTTAGTTACAAATACATACACTTAGTGATTTGACAACATTATTAGTTAAAATGACCATAAAGAACTTATATTACCCACTTTTAATACAACCAGCATGTCAAATAAAGTAGTCATATGGAGGTCATTCATTATGGTATAACAAAAGCCCAGAACATAACTGGATGATTATTTTTATATAGAATAGTCAAATATACATCCTTATCATCATTGAACACCATTTATAACTAAATACACCCACCAGAACAAAGTGGGCCTAGTTCAAATACAGGCACTATTTTTTAACACAAATTTGCATGTTTTTGACACTTATTAATGTGGCAAATAGCCCCAGAACCAGCCAGGATGATTATTTTTTACAAAGAATAATGTTAATACATACACCAACATAATTGACACAAATTCTTTGTTAATAACATCATTCAGAACCTACATGGACCAGTTGTAATACAAGAAAAAGCCAAAATATAGTGCTCAAATAGAGGTCATTCATTATGGTATAACAAAGCTTCAGAACATGCCTGGAAGATAAAACTTTAAATTATATTAGAAAATACATTCCCATCATCATTGCAAACAAGTTTTGTGTAAATACACCAACCAGAACCGAAATGGACCGGTTATAATAAAGACATTGTTTTTATCGCAAATTAGCATGTTTTGGACACATTTTATAGTGGCAAATATCATCAGAACAATATTGGATCTTGATTTTTGCACAGAATGATAAAGACACATTTATCTACATGCAGTAAAAACCCCTAGTTAACAGCATCAACCAGAACCGAGTGGGCTCGGTTCTAATACCAAAAAACTTGCAAAATAAAATGCAAAAACTGAGGTCATTGATTATAGTATAACAATGCCCCAGAACATGCCTGGATGATACAACTTTGAATCATATTAGCAAATACATTCTTTACATCATTGGACACAAAATTCAGGCAAATACACCCACCAGAACCGAAATGGACCGGTTATAATGTAACCCTTATTTTTATCGCAAATTAGCATGTTTTGGACACATTTTACAATGGCAAATAGCCCCAGAACCATCATGGATCTTTAATTTTGCAAAGAATGATAAAGACACATTTATCTACATGCAGTAAAAACCCCTGGTTAACAGCATTAACCAGAACCGAGTGGGCTCGGTTCTAATACAAGAAACTTGCAAAATAAAATGGGAAAATTCAGGTCATTGATTATGGTATAACAAAGCCCCAGAACATGCGTGGATAATAAAACTTTAAATTATATTAGCAGATACATCCCTTTCATCATTGGACACAAAATCCAAGCAAATACACCCACCAAAACCGAAATGGACCGGTTATAATGCAACCCTATTTTTTATCGCAATTAAGCATGTTTTTGACATTTATTATAGTGCCAAATAACCCCAGAACAATCCCGGATCTTGATTTTTACACAGAATGATCAAAACACATATATCTACACGCAGTAAAAATTCCTGGTTAACAGCATTAACCAAAACCGAGTGGGCTCGGTTCTAATACAAAAAACTTGCAAAATAAAATGCAAAAATTGAGGTCATTGATTATGGTATAACAAAGCCTCAGAACATGCCTGAATAACAAAACTTTGAATTATATTAGCAAATACATTGTTATCATCATTGGACACAAGTTTCATGCAAATACCCCCACCAGAACCGAAATGGACCGGTTATAATGCAACCATTATTTTTTTCGCAAATTAGCATGTTTTGGACACTTATTATGATGTCAAATAGCCCTTAAACAATCCTGGATCTTGATTTTTACACAGAATGATCAAAACACATGTATCTACATGTAGTAAAAACACCTGGTTAACAGCACCAACCAGAACCGAGTGGGCTCGGTTCTAATAGAAAAAACTTGCAAAATAAAATGCAAAATTTGAGGTCATTGATTATGGTATAACAAAGCCTCAGAACATGCCTGAATAACAAAACTTTGAATTATATTAGCAAATACATTGGTATCATCATTGGACACAAGTTTCATGCAAATACCCCCACCAGAACCGAAATGGACCGATTATAATGCAACCCTATTTTTTATCGCAATTAAGCATGTTTTTGACATTTATTATAGTGCCAAATAACCCCAGAACAATCCAGGAGCTTGATTTTTACACAGAATGATCACAACACATGTATCTATATGTTGTAAAAACCCCTGGTTAACAGCACCAACCAGAACCGAGTGGGCTCGGTTCTAATACAAAAAATTTGCAAAATAAAATGCAAAAATAGACGTCATTGATTATGGTATAACTAAGCTCAAGAACATCAGAGGATGATAAATTGTACACATTTTAGTCAAAAAGACATGCACCTCATCAGTAGACAAAGATTTAAGCCAAATAAACCCACCAGAACCGAAATGGACCGGTTATAATGCAACCTTTATTTTTATCGCAAATTAGCATGTTTTTGACACTTATTATGGTGCCAAATAACCCCAGAACAATCCTGGATCTTGATTTTTACACAGAATGATCAAAACACATGTGTATATATGTAGTAAAAACCCCTGGATAACAGCACTAACCAGAACCGAGTGGGCTCGGTTCTAATACAAAAAATTTGCTAAATGAAATGCAAAAATTGAGGTCACTGATTATGGTATAACTAAGCTCCAGAACATCACAAGATGATAAATTTTACAGAAATTAGTCAAAAAGACATTCACCTCAACATTAGACAAAGGTTATAGCCAAATAAACCCATCAGAACCGAAATGGACCGGTTGTAATGCAACCTATATTTTTATCGCAATTAAGCATGTTTTTGACACTTATTATTATGCCAAATAGCCCCAGAACCATCATGGATCTTTATTTTTGCACAGAATGATTGAAACACATCTATCTACTTGTAGTAAAAACCCCTGTTTAACAGCACCAACCAGAACCGAGTGGGCTCGGTTCTAATACAAAAAAATTGCAAAATAAAATGCAAAAATTGAGGTCATTGATTATGGTATAACTAAGCTCCAAAACATCACAGGATGATAAATTTCACACATATTATTCAAAAAGACATTCCCATTTAATTTAACACAAGTTTCAGGAAAAAAAAACCCACCAAAACCGAATTGGACCGGTTATAATGCAAGCCTTATTTTTATCGCAAATTAGCATGTTTTGAACACATTTTATGTTGGCAAATAGCCCCAAAAGCATCCTGGATGATAATTTTTTCACAGAATACGCAAAATTGATTAGTCTACACAATATAAAAAATTCTGGTTAATCAGAATAACCAGAACCGAGTGGGCTCGGTTTTATTACAACATCCATGCAAAAACACAGTACCCAAATGGAGGTCATTGATTATGGTATAATTAAGGTCCAGAACATGTTAAGATGATAATTTTGAAACCATTTAGTCAATAAGACATTCTTATCATCATTGGACATCATTTCCAGGTCAAACTATCAACCAGAACCAACTGGGCCTTGTTTAATTAAAGGCAACATTTTATCGCAAATAAGCATGTTTTTGACACTATTTATAGTAAAAATTAGTCCCAGAACATCCCTGGATGATTATTTTTACACAAATCAGTCATTATTACATCCACACAGAGATAAAATAAAATCCCAAATCAAAATAACACTCCAGAACCAAAAATGGACCGTTTTTAATACAGGCACTATACTATATCAAATGCCCATGTTTATGACACTATTTATGATATAAAATAGTCCCAGAACATTATTGGATCTTTATTTTTACACAGAATAAGCTAAATACATCCCTTTACACATTTAAAACAATTCCTGGTTAATAGAACTAACCAGAACCGACTGGACCTTATTATAATGCATGCACAATTTTATCGCAAATTGCCATGATTTATGATACTATTTAAGGTGGTAAAAATCACCAGAATGTCCCTGAAAGTTATTTTTTTCACCAATCTGTCAACAAAACATCTACCTAAATAGAGAAAAAAATCCTAAATCAAAATAACCCCCCAAAACTGAAATGGACCGGTTTTAATACAGGCAACTACAATTCAGTCATCAAATTTTCCTCGTACCAAAGGTATTTCCTGGCTGAATATCCAAACAGAACTTGTTATTTTGATATAAAAAGATGTAATATAGACCTAGGAAATATTCAGGCACTTTTCCCGGTGTAAATTGACCCATCAGAACCGTTTCCGACCCGTTTTTATACACTGCCGTAAGTTTTGGACGATTGACGCTGTTTGGAAAAGGGAAAAAGATGCCCTCCTGTGGACACTTTTTGTCATTACACGCCGTAAGGTATCGAACTTTTGGACGTTTTAAGCAGCCCCTGGACCTAGCGATTCGGTTTTTTTGGACTCAATCTATTCTAATTAATGTCCTCTTATTTTAGAAATAAATTTGGAGTCTATAGGACATTCAGGGGAAAAGTAAGACTACTATTTATGGTTGTATTTATCACTACTAATAATAACACCATTTGACACACTATTTATTGTATAAAATAGGCCCAGAATGTCACTGGATGATAATTTTTACACTATTTAGTCATAAATATGTCTCCCATGATATTAGACTACATTAATGTGTAAAACTAAATACCAGAACCAAAATGGACTTATTTTAACACTGTCAATGTGTTTATTGAATTGAGGCATGTTTTGAACACTATTTATAGGATAAAATAGACCCAGAATCATCATGCATCTTTATTTTTTCACAAGTTAGTCATAAATACATGCACAAATGAATAAGACCACATAAATAGGTAAAATACTCATCCAGAACTAAATTGGACTGATTTTATTGTAGGCAATATACATGTTTTGTACACTATTTATGGTATAAAATAGCCCCAGAATATCCCTGGATGATTATTTTTACACAAATTAGTAAGAAATACATCCACCAAGTAAATTTAACACATTCCCACTTGAAATGATCCTCAAAAACCAAATTGGACCCATTTTATTACAGGTTATATGCATGTTTTGTACAATTTTTATGGTATCAAAAGCTTTTCCGAGCTAAATATTAACTTTTAACCGGTTATTTTGATATAAAGAGATGTAATATAGACTCAGCAAATATTCAGGCACTTTTCCCCGTGTAAATTGACCCACCAGAACCGTTTCCAACCCGTTTTTATACACTACAGTACGCATTGGACGCTGTTGGGAAAAGGGAAAAAGATGCCCTCCTGTGGACACTTTTTGTCATTACATGCCGTAAGGTATCGAACTTTTGGACGTTTTATGCAACCCCTGGACCTAGCGATTTGGTTTTTTTGCACTCAATCTATTCTAATTAATGTCCTCTTATTTTAAAAACAAATTTGGAGTCTATAGGACATTCAGGAAAAAAATAGGACTACTATTTATGGTTGTAATCATCACTACTAATAATAACACCATTTGACACACTATTTCTTGTATAAAATAGGCCCAGAATGTCACTGGATGAATATTTTTACACTATTTAGTCATAAATACGTCTCCCATGATATTAGATTACATTCATGTGTAAAAATAACAACCAGAACCAAAATGGACTTATTTTAACACTGTCAATGTGTTTATTGCATAGAGGCCTGTTTTCAACAGTATTTATAGGATAAAACAGCCCCAGAATCATCCTGGATCTTTATTTTTTCACAAGTTAGTCATAAATACAGACACAAATGAATAAAACCACATAAATAGTTAAAATATTCATCCAGAACCAAATTGGACTGATTTTAATGTAGGCAATATACATGTTTTGTACACTATTTAATGTATGAAATAGCCCCAGAATGTCCCTGGATGATTATTTTTGACACTATTTAGTTAGAAATACATACACTTAGTTATTTGACCACATTCTTAGTTAAAATGACTATCCAGAACTTATATGACCAACTTCTAATACAACCAGCATGTCAAATAAAGTAGTCATATAGAGGTCATACTTTATGGTATAACAAGGCTTCAGAATATGCCTGGATGATCATTTTTATATAGAATAGTTAAAAATACATCCTTATCATCATTGAACACCATTTATAACTAAATAAACCCACCAGAACCAAATGGGCCTAGTTCAAATAAAGGGCACTATTTTTAACACAAATAGACATGTTTTTGACACTTTTTATGGTGGCAAATTGTCCCAGAACATGCCAGGATGATTATTTTTACACAAAATAATGTAAATACATACACATACATAATAGACAATAATTCTGGTTTATAACATCATTCAGAACCGATATGGACTAGTTCTAATACATGAAAATGTGCAAGATATAGTGCTGAAATAGAGGTCATTCATTATAGTATAACAAAGTTTCAGAACATGTCTGGATGATAATTTTTATACAGAATAGTCAATCATACATTCCCATCATCATTAGAAACAAGTTTTGAGTTAATACACCAACCAGAACCGAAATGGACCCGTTCTAATACAAGCACTATTTTTATCGCAAATATACACTTTTTGACACTATTTGTGATGGCAAATAGCCCCAGAATGTCCCTGGAAGTTTATTTTTTCACAGAATGATGATAATACATCTACCTATAAGTGGGTAAAAATTCTGGTTTATAGCATTTTCCAGAACCGACATGGACCGGTTCAAATACAACAAACATGCAAAAATAAAGTACACAAATAGAGGTCATTGATTTGGATATTACAAAGGCCCTGAACATCCCTGGATGATAATTTTTATATAGAATTGTCAATAATAGATCCATTTCATCATTAGACACAACTCCTGAGTAAATACACCTACCAGAACCGAAATGGACCGGTTATAATACAGGCAATGATTTTATCGCAAATTAGCATGTTTTGGACACATTTTCTAATATAAAATTGCCCCAAAACCATCTTGGATCTTCATTTTTACAAAGAATGATAAAAACACTTTCATCTACATTGGGTAAAAACGCCTGGTTAACAGCACCAACCAGAACCGAGTAAGCTCGGTTCTAATACAAAAAAAATTGCAAAATAAAGTAAAAAAATAGACGTCATTTAATATGATATTACAAAGCCCCAGAACATATCTGAATGACAAAATTTTAAATAACATTAGAAAACACATTCACATTATCATTGGAAACCGATCCTGGGTCAATACACTAACCAGAACCGAAATGGACCGGTTCTAATACAGGCATTGAATTTATCGCAAATTTGCTTGTTTTGAACATATTTTATAATGGCAAATTGCCCCAGGACCATCTTGGATGTTAATTTTTTCACAGAATGTTGCTAATACATGAACTCACATTATCTTAAAAAATTCTGGTTAATAGCATTAACCAGAACCGAGTAAGCTCGGTTCTAGTACAAAAAACTTGCAAAATAAAATGCGAAAACTGAGTTCATTGATTATGGTATAACAAAGCTCCAGAACATTACTGGGTGATAATTTTTACACATATTAGTCAAAAAGACATCAATGTCATTAATAGATACAAGTTCCAGGCAAATACACACACCAGAACCGAAATGGACCGGTTATAATGACACCCTTATTTTTATCGCAAATTAGCATGTTTTTGACATTTATTATAGTATAAAATAGCCCCAGAACCATACTGGTTGTTGATTTTTTCACAGAATGTTGCTAATACATTTACTCACATATTCTAAAAAAATCTGGTTAATAGCACCAACCAGAACCGAGTAAGCTCGGTTCTAATACAAAAAACTTGCAAAATAAATTGCAAAAACTGAGTTCCTTGATTATGGTATAACAAAGCTTTACAACATCATTAAGTGATAATTTTTACACATCTCAGTCATAAAGACATCCATGTCATCAAAAGACACAAGTTTTAGGCAAATACACTCACCAGAACCGAAATGGACCGGTTCTAATACAGGCATTGATTTTATCGCAAATTTGGATGTTTTGGACACTTATTATGATGCCAAATAGCCCCAAAACAATATTGGATCTTGATTTTTACACGGAATTATAAGAACACATTTATCTACATGCAGTAAAAACCCCTGGTTAACAGCACCAACCAGAACCGAGTTGGCTCGGTTCTAATACCAAAAAATTGCAAAATAAATTGTGAAAACTGAGTTCATTGATTATGGTATAACACAGCTTTAAAACATCACTAAGTGATAATTTTTACACATCTTAGTCGAAAAGACATCCATGTCATCAAAAGACACAAGTTTTAGGCAAATACACACACCAGAACCGAAATGGACCGGTTATAATGCAACCCTTATTTTTATCGCAAATTAGCATGTTTTTGACATTTATTATAGTGACAAATAGCATCAGAACCATCCTGGATGTTGATTTTTTCACAGAATGATAAAAACACATTCATATACATGATGTAAAAACCCCTGGTTAACAGCACCAACCAGAACCGAGTGGGTTCGGTTCTAATACAAAAAAACGTGCAAAATAAAGTTAAGAATTAGACGTCTTTGAATATGATATTACAAAGCTTCAAAACATCCCTGGATGATAAATTTTATACAGAATTGTCAAAAATACGTTACCATTATAAATGAAAAAAGATTTTGGCCAAATACACCCACCAGAACCGAAATGGACCGGTTATAACACAACCCATAATTTTATCGCAAATTAGCATGATTTGGACATTTATTATGGTGCCAAATAGCCCCAGAACCATCCTGGATGTTGATTTTTTCACAGAATAATTAAAATATATCCAGCAACAACATATAAAAAGTTCTGATTGATAACACAAACCAGAACCGAGAAGGCTCGGTTCTAATACAAAAAATGTGCAAAATAAAGTACAAAATTAGACGTCATTGATTATGATATTACAAAGGCCCAGAACATGTCTGGATAATAATTTTTATACAGAATTGTCAAAAATACATTACTTTCATCAATGGACAAAGATTTTGGGCAAATACATACACCAGAACCGAAATGGACCGCTTATAATGACACTCTTATTTTTATCGCAAATTAGTATGATTTGGACATTTATTATGGTGCTAAATAGCCCCAGAACCATCCTGGATGTTGATTTTTTCACTGAATATTGCTTATACATTTACTTACATACCCTTAAAAAGTCTGGTTAATAGCACCAACCAGAACCGAGAAAGCTTGGTTCTAACACAAAAAACATGCAAAATAAAGTAAAAAAATTAGAGGTCATTGATTATATTATAACAAAGGCCCAGAACATGTCTAAATGATATTTTTTATACAGAATTGTCAAAAATACATTACTTTCATCAATGAACAAAGATTTTGGGCAAATACACCCACCAGAACCGAAATGGACCGGTTATAATGACACCCGTATTTTTATCGCAAATTAGTATGTTTTGGACATTTATTATAGTGACAAATAGCATCAGAACCATCCTGGATGTTGATTTTTTCAAAGAATAAGCAAAATACATTGCCAAATACAATGAAAAAAATTCCCAGTTAAAACAACACTCCAGAACCGAAATGGACCGGTTATAATGCAACCACCATGCAAAAACACAGTACCCAAATGGAGGTCATTGATTATAGAATATTAAAACTCCAGAACATCACTGGATGATAAATTTTACACCATTTAATCAAAAACACATTCCTTTATTCAATGGACACCATCCACATGTCAAACCATCAACCAAAACCAACTGGACCTGGTTCAAATACATGCAACATTTTATCGCAAATAAGCATGTTTTTGTACACTATTTATGGTAAAAAAATAGTCCCAGAACGTCCCTAAAAGTTTATTTCTTCACAAATCATTCATTAATACATCCACCCAGAGATAAGACAAAGTCCTGAATCTAAATAACCTTCCAGAACCAAAATGGACCGTTTTTAATACAAGGCAATATGCTATATCAAGTGCCAGTGTTTATGACACTATTTATGGTATAAAATAGTCCAAGAACATTATTAAATCTTTATTTTTACACAGCACAAGTATAATACATCCCTTTACACATTTGACACAATTCCCAGTTAAAAACAACAACTAGAACCGACTGGACCTTATTATAATGCATGCATCATTTTAGCGAAAATAGGCATGATTTAGGCTACTATTTATAGTGATAAAAAATCAACAGAATGTCCCTGGAAGTTAATTTTTTCACCAATTTGTCAATAATACACCCTTTTATATTTAGAAAAAAATCCCAACTGAAAATAACCCTTCAGAACCGAAATGGACTGTATTTAATAAAGGCAACTACAATTCAGTCATCCATTTTTACTCGTACCAAAAGCATTTCCCGGCTGGATATACATTCAAAAATGATTCTTTTGATAAAAAAAGAAGATATATAGTCCCAGCAAATATTTAGGCACTTTACCCCGTCTTAATTGACCCAAGAGAACCGTTTTTAACCAGTTTTTTTATACAGTACCGTAAGAAATGGACGAGAGACGCTGTTTTGGAAAAGGGAGAAAAGATGCCCTCCTGTGGACACTTTTTGTCATTACAAGTATGGAAAAGGGAGAAAAGATGCCCTCCTGTGGACACTTTTTGTCATTACAATTGTTAAAATAAACCCTTTTTATGGCTAAAATACGTTCCCTGGGCTCATTTAAAGTGTTTAAAAATACAGAATAGATTAAATTAAACTCGAGTCATTATATTTCATCATTTAAATACATTTTAGTCGTTAATTTAATACATTTTAATGGTTTTAAGGGCTTTCTATTATTAAATATGCTTGTTTTAGACAGTAGTTATGGTCAGATATAGCCCCAGAACAAGCCAGGATGATAATTTTTGACACAAAATGATAGAAAATACATCCAACCAGAGATATGACCACATACATAGGTAAAATAACCTTCCAGAAACGAACCAGATCTATTATAATCACTATTGTAATGACAAATATTACTGTCTACTGTACCAACCCCTAACAATAACCCCAACCCCTAACAATATCCCCAACCCCTAACAATAACCATAACCCCTAACAGTAACCCCTAACATTAACCAAAACCCCTAACAATAACCATAACCCCTAACAATAACAGTAACCCCTAACAATAACCAAAACCCCTAACAGTAACCCCTAACAGTAACCAAAACCCTAACAGTAACCAAAACCCCTAACAGTAACCCCTAACAATAACAATAACCCCTAACAATAACCAAAACCCCTAACAATAACCCCAAACCCTAACAATAACCCCTAACAGTAACCAAAACCCCTAACAATAACCAAAACCCCTAACAGTAACCCCTAACAGTAACCAAAACCCTAACAGTAACCAAAACCCCTAACAGTAACCCCTAACAATAACAATAACCCCTAACAATAACCAAAACCCCTAACAATAACCCCAAACCCTAACAATAACCCCTAACAGTAACCAAAACCCCTAACAATAACCAAAACCCCTTACAGTAACCCCTAACAGTAACCAAAACCCCTAACAGTAACCCCTAACAATAACACTAACCCCTAACAGTAACCCCTAACAACAACACTAACCCCTAACAGTAACCCCTAACAATAACCAAAACCCCTAACAATAACCCCTAACAATAACCAAAACCCATAACAATAACCCCAAACCCTAACAATAACCCCTAACAATAACCAAAACCCTAACAATAACCAAAACCCCTAACAGTAACCCCTAACAATAACCACAACCCCTAACAGTAACCCCTAACAATAACCACAACCCCTAACAGTAACCCCTAACAATAACAATAACCCCTAACAATAACAATAACCCCTAACAATAACCAAAACCCCTAACAATAACCCCAAACCCTAACAATAACCCCTAACAATAACCAAAACCCTAACAATAACCCCAAACCCTAACAATAACCCCTAACAATAACCAAAACCCTAACAATAACCCCTAACAATGACCAAAACCCTAACAATAACCCAAAACCCTAACAATAACCCCTAACAATAACCAAAACCCCTAACAATAACACTAACCCCTAACAGTAACCCCTAACAATAACCAAAACCCCTAACAATAACCCCAAACCCCAACAGTAACCCCTAACAATAACCAAAACCCCTAACAACAACACTAACCCCTAACAGTAACCCCTAACAATAACCCAAACCCTAACAATAACACCAACCCCTAACAATAACCCCAAACCCTAACAGTAACCCCTAACAATAACCATAACCCCTAACATTAACCCAAACCCTAACAGCAACCCCTAACAATAACCAAAACCCCTAACAGTAACCCCTAACAATAACCCAACCCCTAACAATAACCAAAACCCCTAACAATAACCATAACCCCTAACAATAACAGTAACCCCTAACAGTAACCCCTAACAGTAACCAAAACCCTAACAGTAACCAAAACCCCTAACAGTAACCCCTAACAATAACAATAACCCCTAACAATAACAATAACCCCTAACAATAACCCCAAACCCTAACAGTAACCCCTAACAATAACCACAACCCCTAACAGTAACCCCTAACAATAACCAAAACCCTAACAATAACACTAACCCCTAACAGTAACCCCTAACAATAACAATAACCCCTAACAATAACAATAACCCCTAACAATAACCAAAACCCCTAACAATAACCCCTAACAATAACCAAAACCCTAACAATAACACTAACCCTAACAATAACCAAAACCCCTAACAGTAACCCCTAACAATAACCACAACCCCTAACAGTAACCCCTAACAATAACCACAACCCCTAACAGTAACCCCTAACAATAACAATAACCCCTAACAATAACAATAACCCCTAACAATAACCAAAACCCCTAACAATAACCCCTAACAATAACCAAAACCCTAACAATAACACTAACCCTAACAATAACCAAAACCCCTAACAGTAACCCCTAACAATAACCAAAACCCTAACAATAACACTAACCCCTAACAGTAACCCCTAACAATAACCACAACCCCTAACAGTAACCCCTAACAATAACCAAAACCCTAACAATAACCACAACCCCTAACAATAACCCCAACCCCTAACAATAACCAAAACCCCTAACAATAACCCCAACAATAACAAAAACCCCTAACAATAACCCCAACAATAACAAAAACCCCTAACAGTAACCCCTAACAATAACCAAAACCCCTAACAGTAACCCCTAACAATAACCAAAACCCCTAACAGTAACCCCTAACAATAACCATAACCCCTAACAATAACCAAAACCTCTAACAGTAACCCCTAACAATAACCACAACCCCTAACAGTAACCCCTAACATTAACCAAAACCCCTAACAATAACAATAACCCTAACAATAACACTAACCCCTAACAATAACCCCAAACCCAAACAGTAACCCCTAACAATAACAGTAACCCCTAACAATAACCAAAACCCCTAACAATAACCATAACCCCTAACATTAACCCCTAACATTAACCAAAACCACTAACAGTAACCCCTAACAATAACCAAAACCCTAACAATAACCACAACCCCTAACAGTAACCCCTAACAATAACCCAAACCCCTAACAATAACCCCTAAAAATAACCAAAACCCTAACAATAACACTAACCCTAACAATAACCAAAACCCCTAACAGTAACCCCTAACAATAACCAAAACCCCTAACAATAACCATAACCCCTAACATTAACCCCTAACATTAACCAAAACCACTAACAGTAACCCCAAACAATAACCAAAAACCCTAACAATAACCCCAAACCCTAACAATAACCAAAACCCTTAACAGTAACCCCTAACAATAACCACAACCCCTAACAGTAACCCCTAACAATAACAATAACCCCTAACAATAACAATAACCCCTAACAATAACCAAAACCCCTAACAATAACCCCAAACCCTAACAATAACCCCTAACAATGACCAAAACCCTAACAATAACCCAAAACCCTAACAATAACCCCTAACAATAACCAAAACCCTAACAATAACCCCTAACAATGACCAAAACCCTAACAATAACCCAAAACCCTAACAATAACCCCTAACAATAACCAAAACCCCTAACAATAACACTAACCCCTAACAGTAACCCCTAACAATAACCAAAACCCCTAACAATAACCCCAAACCCCAACAGTAACCCCTAACAATAACCAAAACCCCTAACAACAACACTAACCCCTAACAGTAACCCCTAACAATAACCCAAACCCTAACAATAACACCAACCCCTAACAATAACCCCAAACCCTAACAGTAACCCCTAACAATAACCATAACCCCTAACATTAACCCAAACCCTAACAGCAACCCCTAACAATAACCAAAACCCCTAACAGTAACCCCTAACAATAACCCAACCCCTAACAATAACCAAAACCCCTAACAATAACCCCTAACCATAACCCCAACCCCTGACCTTTGACCTTTGACCTCCTTAGGTCAAAGGTCAAAGGTCAAAGGTCAAAGGTTAGGGGTAGGGTTTTGGTTAGGGTTATGGTTAGGGTTGTGGTTGTGGTTATGGTTATGGTTGTGGTTTAGGTTTGGGTTTTGGTTTGGGTTATGGTTATGGTTATGGTTATGGTTAAGGTCAAAGGTCAAAGGTCAAAGGTCAAAGGTCAAAGGTCAAAGGTCAAAGGTCAAAGGTCAAAGGTTAGGGGTAGGGTTAGGGTTTGGGTTAGGGTTAGGGTTAGGGGTATGGTTGGGGTTATGGTTAGGGTTATGGTTGGGGTTACGGTTAGGGGTATGTTTGGGGTTAGGGTTGGGGGTATGTTTGGGGTTAGGGTTGGGGTTGGGGTTAGGGTTGGGGTTGGGGTTAGGGTTGGGGTTAGGGTTAGGGGTATGTTTGGGGTTAGGGTTGGGGTTAGGGGTATGTTTGGGGTTAGGGTTGGGGTTGGGGTTAGGGTTGGGGTTAGGGGTATGTTTGGGGTTAGGGTTGGGGTTAGGGTTAGGGTTGGGGTTAGGGTTAGGGGTATGTTTGGGGTTAGGGTTGGGGTTAGGGGTATGTTTGGGGTTAGGTTTGGGGTTAGGGGTATGTTTGGGGTTAGGGTTGGGGTTGGGGTTAGGGTTGGGGTTAGGGGTATGTTTGGGGTTAGGGTTGGGGTTAGGGTTAGGGTTGGGGTTGGGGTTAGGGTTGGGGTTAGGGTTAGGGGTATGTTTGGGGTTAGGGTTGGGGTTGGGGTTAGGGTTAGGGGTATGTTTGGGGTTAGGGGTATGTTTGGGGTTAGGGTTGGGGTTAGGGTTAGGGTTGGGGTTGGGGTTAGGGTTGGGGTTAGGGTTAGGGGTATGTTTGGGGTTAGGGTTGGGGTTGGGGTTAGGGTTAGGGGTATGTTTGGGGTTAGGGGTATGTTTGGGGTTGGGGTTATGGTTAGGGGTATGTTTGGGGTTAGGGGTATGTTTGGGGTTAGGGTTGGGGTTAGGGGTATGTTTGGGGTTAGGGTTAGGGGTATGTTTGGGGTTAGGGTTGGGGTTAGGGTTAGGGGTATGTTTGGGGTTATGGTTAGGGTTACGGTTGGGGTTAGGGTTAGGGTTATGGTTAGGGGTATGGTTGGGGTTAGGGTTTTTGTTAGGGGTTAGGGTTTATGTTAGGGGTTAGTGTTTATGTTAGGGGTTAGTGTTTATGTTAGGGGTTAGTGTTATTGTTAGGGTTTTTGTTAGGGGTTAGGGTTTATGTGAGGGGTTAGTGTTTATGTTAGGGGTTAGTGTTTATGTTAGGGGTTAGTGTTATTGTTAGGGTTTTTGTTAGGGGTTAGGGTTTATGTGAGGGGTTAGGGTTTATGTGAGGGGTTAGTGTTATTGTTAGGGTTTATGTGAGGGGTTAGTGTTATTATTAGGGTTTATGTGAGGGGTAAGTGTTATTGTTAGGGTTTATGTGAGGGGTTAGTGTTATTGTTAGGGTTTATGTGAGGGGTTAGGGTTTATGTGAGGGGTTAGTGTTATTGTTAGGGGTTAGGGTTTATGTTAGGGTTTTTTTTAGGGGTTAGGGTTTATGTGAGGGGTTAGTGTTATTGTTAGGGGTTAGGGTTTATGTTAGGGTTTTTGTTAGGGGTTAGGGTTTATGTAAGGGGTTAGTGTTATTGTTAGGGGTTAGGGTTTATGTTAGGGTTTTTGTTAGGGGTTAGGGTTTATGTGAGGGGTTAGGGTTTTTGTTGGGGGTTAGTGTTATTGTTAGGGTTTATGTGAGGGGTTAGGGTTTATGTGAGGGGTTAGTGTTATTGTTAGGGTTTATGTGAGGGGTTAGGGTTTATGTGAGGGGTTAGTGTTATTGTTAGGGTTTATGCGAGGGGTTAGTGTTATTGTTAGGGTTTATGTGAGGGGTTAGGGTTTATGTGAGGGGTTAGTGT